>NC_079395.1:954791-974814 GCF_029220125.1 Pseudoliparis swirei
CTCCCTTTAAAGGGTGACTGTCTGCCTCCGGACTAAAATTGGAAGCTGGTTCCATGAGGGCTTGATAAAAAGGCTCTGGCTCCCATTCTACTTTTAAACTCTAGGAACTACAAGTAGCCCCGCATTTAGTGGCGTATTTCTATAATATGGTACAAGCCCCTTAAGATATGATGGGCATCAAATCAAGGCTTTGTTTAAAGAATTTAAAAGTGATTCTTGAACTGGGAGCCAGTGCAGAGCATAGTGCAGGAGTGATGTGATCTTTTTTCTTAGTTTTAGTGAGAACAGGCTGCAGCATTCTGGATCAACTGGGGACCTAAGAAAAAGAGCAGCCTGATAATAAGGAGTTGCAGTAATCCAGTCTAAAAAGGAACGGAACCAATTTTTCTGCATTTTTTGAGACAAGATGTGCCTGTTTTTTGAAATTTTGAGATGAAAGAATGCAGTCCTTGAGATTTTTTAGGGGGAGTTAAAGGACAAGCCCCGATCAAAGATCCCCAAGATTCTTTACAGTGGTGTTGGATGCCAGGGCAATGTTACAGAACCCACATCACCAGATAATTGATTTTGGGGTTTTTGGGATTAAAATTATTGGTTTTGTCTGAGTTTAACATCAAAAGTTGCAGGTCATCCATTTTTTTATGTCTTTAAGACATGCTTGAATTTTAAGGGGGTTTCCTCTGGTTTTATCGATAAAATAGTTGAGTATCATCTGCATAACAATGAAAGTTTATGGAGTGTTTCTGAAATTGCCCAAAGGAAGCATGTATAATAAATAAAATTGGTCCAAGCACAGAACCTTGTGGAACTCCCTGATTAACTTTTGGGTTTTCGGCCATGTTTTCAAATACAAACTGAGATCGATCTGATTAAAAATTTAAACCAAATTAGTGCCTTGAAAAGAATCGACTGCTCCAGTCTCTGTAACAGGATGTCATGGTCAAAGGTGTCGAATGCAGCACTAATTCAAGACCAGGACAGAGAGAGTCCTTTATCTGCTGCCATTAAGAGGTCATTTGAAATTTTTCCCCTGCTGTCTCGGTGCTGTGGTTTTTCTAAATCCTGATTAAAATTTTCCCAAAAAACTATTATGATGAAAAGTAAAATGATTTGACCACTTTCTCAAGGATTTTGGGAGAAAGGGAGGTTAGAGATCGGTCTGTAGTTAGAACCCTCTGGATCCAGAGTGGGCTTCTTCAGGAGAGGTTTAATAACAGCCATTTTAAAGGGAGTGTTACGGGCCTGTTAGGAGACACATTGATAATATCTAATAGGGGCCCCAATTAAAGGAAAACGCCTTTAAGCAGCCTCCGGGATGGGGTCCAAGACAGGTGGGCTTTAAAAGTAGAAACCTTGAAGATAATTGGTCACGGTTGATGGGAAAAAAGCCCCCCAAATATACACCAGGGCATACAGGGGTTTCCCAAGGCCATTCCACTTGAGGACAGATTGGCACTGGTTTTGGGAAAGAGATTATTAATCTTGTCCTAATAGTTAAAATCTTTTCATTAAAGAAGTTCATAAAGTCATTACCACAGGTTTATAGGAATGCTCGGCCCACAGGCTGTGACTTTTGTCAGCCTGGCTACAGTGCTGAAGAGAAACCGGGGGTTTTTTTTATTTTTCAAACTGATGAGTAATAGGCTGCTCTGGAAACGGGGGGCCTTCATATTTTTTAAGACTATCTAAACTAAGCGGGATTCTTGAGTTTAGTTAAACGATATGTTTTCAACCCGGGACGTTTGCTTCAGTTTCGGGTCTGAGGGTTATACCAGGAGCAAACCCCCTTTCCTCACTGTCTTCTTCTTCAGAGGGCTATCGGCCCAGTGTCATTCTCAGAGAGCCTGGGCACTGTCAACAAGATGATCAATGTGGGAGGGACTAAACTTAGACCAGGAGTCCTCTGTTATATTGGGACGTGGTATCGTATCAAAAACAGAAGGAATCGTTTTTTAAATTTTAGCTACAGCACTGTCAGTTAGACTTTTTAGAAATTTTTGACTAACGGGTACACTCCGGTAGTATAAATTAAAAAGTTATGAGGTTGTGGTCTGACAGAAGAGGATTCGGGGAAGGGCGTTCAAATGCTCAATGTAAACCATAAGTAAGAACAAGATCAAGCGGGGCCAAAGCTGTGAGGGGGTTTCTGTACTCTGACAGAAGCCAATAGTCCAACAAGGAGATGAATGCAGCACTAAGGCAATCATTATCAACATCCACATGGATATTAAAACTCCAACAAAAAAACTTTATCGGTTTTAAGAACCAAACTTGATATAAATTTGAGAATTCAGATATAAACCTGAATATGGACCTGGGGGCACAGAATCAAAAAGAATTGGCTGTAGTGTTTTCCAGGTTGGAGGGAAAGACTAAGAACAAGGCTTTCAAATGAGGTGGTGAAATTTTTGGTTGAGGATTAATTAATAGGCTCGTTTAAAGATGGTTGCTACTCCACCTCCCGACCGGTGCCTCGAGGAATTATTTAATTGACTTGGAGAGTCGATTCTTTTAGGAAACATATTCTTCATGGCTCAGCCAGGTTTCAGTTAGGCAACATAAATCAATGTGATTATCTGATATTAAATCATTTAGTAACACAGCTTTAGATGACAGAGATCGAATATTTAGGAGACCACATTTAATAGACCTATTTTGTTGCACTGCTGAAATAATGGTTTTAAATTTTTAAAAGGGTTGTTTTAACCTCCTCTTATTTTGATTTATTTAATTGAAGTGGCCGGGGACAGACACTCTCTATCTAATAAGGTGGGTAACTGTTCAATGGAAAAAGGGGGTGTTAAACTACAACTCTCCCGGTTCCTGATCTGAACCCTGGGTTGTCAGGGATTAAGCCCGGGTGATCAACTTGGTCATTTTCCCAGAAATGGGGCGCCCCGCCCAACGGGGGATGAATGCCCTCCTCATCAGATCGGGTTTTCCCCAGAAAGTCTTCCAGTTGTCTCGAGCCCACATTTTCCCTGGGCACCCCCCGACAGCCATTAAAAGGACATTGGGCCAAAAATTCGTCTGTCTGCAAATTTGGGAAGGGCCAGAAAAATTACTGTCCGACAACGCTTATAACACACCCGTTTCCCACATTAATTTTAGTGATTTGCCCGGGCGGGGGGGCCTTACCACCCTGAAACAATCTGACTGTATCCCCGCGCCAGCAGTTTCAAACAAGACTCCTCCCGCTCCCCGGGAGGCCCCACACTGGCCCTTTGGCTATTTTCCCCTGACTATAGGCTCCCGATAACCAGGTGTGTTCCTCCAACAGGTGTGTCGCTGGGCAGAAAGCAGTTCGAAAACGTGAAGTGGTTGGTGCCTGGCAGGCTTCTGTGTGAGGCTTACTGCTCCTCAGGTTTATTCACCGGCTGCACGGTTGCAGCGAGAGACAGTTATCAGCTGACTGTGGCTCAGCGCCGTCTGCAGGAGGCAGACTAACATAGCTGTCTGAGCTTTGATAGCGCGGGCCGTCATATAGACACCTCCAACCTAACCAAATAAGCACATATTGCATCGTTATCATTAAGGAGGCAGGGGATAACGCCATGAGACACACTGAGCAAGAGAGGGCGGGAGGAGAAGAAAGTCATGCTCGCTGTTGACTGGCAACAGGAGCTTACGGAAGGTGAGATGATGAGGTTCTCAGGCTCCGTCCTGGGTCCTCCTCTCTCCTGTGCACTAATTCTCTGGCTGTGTGTTGGCTTCTCTACCATGCTGATGACACTGCTGATCCTCATTTCCACAATCCAAGAACACTGGTATGGAAATCTCTGCCTGTCTGACGACATCTCTCAGTGGACCATACCACCTAATCAGCCTGACAAGACCGAGCTACTATTATTCAGGAAAGGTCACAATACCATACCCAGCTCTGTATTGTTGCCCCGACTGCCAAGACTGGTGACACTAGACAGTCAACTCTCCCTGATAACATCTCTCGTGACGTTCCTGGTCCATGCGCGGTTTGCGATTGGGCATCAAACTTCACAACGTTGGTCACACGTACTGACACGTTAGCTCAGCAGGGGCATGGCTCTTGAAACATGACTCCTGCCTGGGCTCATCCTCTACATCCAGATATTTGCTGTCCTGGCTCCTGATTGGTGGAACAGGCTCCCCACTGACATCAGGACGGCAGGAGTCTCTACATCTTCTGCCAGAAACAAAAACACATCTTTCATACTAATACGGGGTGTCTCTGATTCCTTAAAAATTAACCGTTGCTTTTCCAAAAAATAAGGCTTCAGTCTTACATTTCATAAATTCAGATTGGATTGGTCTTAAATTTTTGGGTGTCATATCTGTGAATGAACGATCTATTCTGTGAGTCTAATATTTGCTCAGTCGCTCTGCAGTGTCTCTGGGCTCACGGGTAGCGCCTAAAGGGGCCGCGTATTGAGGTCCATCCCTACAACGTGTGACTATGAAAACATGGCAGGATGCCAAGTTCAGGCTTGAAAAGAGCGAAGTGTTTTCTGGTCACGGTGATGATAGCTACAGAAGCTGCGTTATGTGAAGACTTTCCAGTAATTAAGTCTCACGTGAAACAGAAGCACAGAGACTTCATGAGCCTTGGCAGCCCTTGTTCAGCTGCTGCTCCGCCCGCCAACATGACGTCAGCACCTAGCGATGGAGGTCACGGAGGAAATCCAGCGGCGTGCAACAAAGAGCTCATCACCGAAGACCAGCAGAGTGATCGTTCTTCATTCTGTTCCGAGACTCTGGACAGACCACATGAACAATGGACTTCATGCTCTTGGTGAAATGACCACGTCCGTCAGGATCCTCTAGACTCTTGGGCCGACGCCCAGGATACCTACTTCAGCATCTCAGTAAGTCTGCCATAAATATGCTATTAACTATCCTCTCTGTCAAGTGTTTTCATATAGTTAAGCTTTACTCGTGTCAGAAGGAAGTTAATAACAGCTATGTATTTTCACATTAACTAACAAAAATAGTTTAGAATGGTAATAAGAAGTAGGTGTTTACCTCTCAATATGTCTACATAGTGTTACTAGGCTCAAGGATGGCTCGTTGCTTAATTTGTAAAATTGGTTTTCATTCATATTGATCAGTCTGACATTAATCTGAAGTGGTGATGTCATGAAGAGATGTGGTATTGTTGTTTATTTAATATCTTTTCTTTCTTTTTCCAGAATGGACCAAATGTCAACTGGTTTTTTTATTCAGATAGTTTGGAAGGGATTGTTTTCTAGTATATGCAAAAGCTCAGGAGTAGACATGAACCTGTGACACGCATCCATCACACAAGACATGAACTCACTCACTCACACACACATTCTGTTATGTAAATGTATTTGCATTTTAAAGCTTATTCAAGTTATTATTTCTGTTATTTATCGATTTTTTTGTTCAAAAGGAACTATGTTGCCCGTATTTTAAAATATATTTACTTGATGTTATAAGCATTGGTTCATGAGACCTAAATGTTTAAAGTATTGTATTAATAAATATAATTACAACAGCAATGTTTTGTATTTATCCTTCGTATTACACCATGCTGTTAATTCAGTCAGACATCAGTGTTGAATTAATGTATATTCCACTTTTGATTGTGTTTCATCTTAAGTTGAGATCTTGTTTTGACTAGCGTGGTCTTAAAAGTCTTACATTTCCTTGTATATTCCTGTAGACACCCTGTAATAACATAGTTAAAAGCACAATTAGCACTTCAGTGACTCTTACTTCTGGTACTTTTAATGCTGACTTTCTTGAAGAAATGTTACTTTCTGGATTATTGTTGTTCCAGGTTGTACTCTTGGTCAGTGTGGTCTGGTATCGGCGATGCAGAACATCAGGAAAGCCGCTGTATGCAGGCTGTTCATAAAGTTTATTTAGAGCTTAAACACCGGATGTAATTCATTCGATCCTGGCCACACATTCACACATATTCACACACACACATATTCAACTCCTGTTCTGTATGATCATCTCCACATGTTTGCACACATTATATTTTCTACTTGTTCTGGAAGAGAGTAGAATGGTTATATGATGGGTGTGAGGCACTTAAAAATTAACCCGATATATTTAACATATACATAAGCGCGTTGGTTGATGTTTCCGCGTTGTGTGATTTCCTGATATAGAGCGAAATAGTGTTTATTGACTTGTGCGATTATACTGTCAATATTTTACGGGATCAGCCTTCTTTGATGTCGGACGGGCAATCATCCTGAGACTGGCGATCTGGTTAGGAATTAACGAGACAGTTTGAGGCGGATTCAGCCTTTGAGGCATGAGAGAGCCTGATGTAATCATCTAGATTAAATTAAAGCGGAAAATAGGACATTGATCGACTTTGTTGAGCATTACAAGAAATAGAACCCTTTAACACAAATGTTATTGTTTTATTTCTGTGTTTGTGCATAAAACAACACATACACATTTGTCAATGTTGAAAGTTGATATCGGTCTGAAGTCACCGTTGTTCATAATGTATCTAAGATGTCCAGCAGCTGGTTTGGATTAAACAAACGTCTGAGGACCAGGACAGGAGTTGAGCCTCAAATAAAGGAGCGGGCCCATCCTCCTTAAAGGTGAGTCCTTCAAATAAAGAGGTGAGTCCTTCAAATAAAGAGGAGCCGGAGCCCTCCTCATAAAAGAAGACCAGAGCCCTCCTCATAAAGAGGGCTGCAGGCTCTGGAACCGTCTAGAGGAGATCAGCTCATTGTGCTGGAGGCCACGTGTCACCAAGTTCTTTCCTGTACTGTGAAGAGTAGAAGATAGCGAACCTCAAGACCTCAGCTTCAGCAAAAGCCAGACAGGAGACAACAAAGAGGCGAGCCTCCCGTCTGCAACTCAGCTACACCAATACAAGCAGAAACGTGGAGAGGACTGGCAGGGGATCAGGACGGAACAGGGCTAATCCACGCCGTCATTCACATCCAAATGCTGATGATGAAGAGCCTCGAAACAACTACAGGACTAAGGTCAGTTGTATTGATTGGCAAGAAGCTTTGTCAGATTCTGGACCTGACGAGTGAACAGGGACAATGTGGAAGGAGCCCAGGGCACCTAGTCTACTGCACATGCCTGAAATATAAAGGCTCTTATACAAGTCATGTGGGATGTAAGAGCAGCAAATCCAGATCACAGTCAAAGAGCTCATGAGAAAGCATTCAATTGATGATTGTAGAAAAGATTTTACAACAGGCAAGTCTGACGACACATGAGAGTCACACAGGAGAGAAACCATTCAGTTGTGATGTTTGTGGGAAAAGATTTAAATATGTGGTCTGATCACCTTGAGTCCACACAGGAGAAATCAGTTGTGATGATTGTGGAAAAGATTTAAACGTGAGGAGCTGAAGAAACACATGAGAGTCACAGGTGAGAAGAAACCATTCAGTTAGTGATGTTTGTGGGAAAAGATTTTAACAGGGAGATCTGAAGAAACACATGAAAGTCCACACAGGAAGAAGCCATTCAGTTGTGATGTTTGTCGGAAAAGATTTGCAGAACAGGAAATCTGAAGAAGCACATGAGAGTCACGACAGGAGAGGAAACCATTCAGTTGTGATGTTTGTAGGAAGATTTACTACAACAGCGAATTCTGAAGAGGCACATCGGAGTCCCACAGTGAGAGTAAATTCATTCAGTTGTGATGTTTGTGGGAAAAAGATTCACATAGCAGGAAAATCTGAAGAGACTAGGAGAGTCCACACAGGATAGAATGTGTTTACATCACGTCTCTTTCTTTCTCTCTCTCTCCATCCCCAGGATCCATACAGAGTGGCGCCCATGACCCTGCCCTGCAGATCAACCTACTTGAGGACATTTGGCTGAGCTGCCAGCCGAACGACCCAGTGGGCCTCATAGAAGAGCTCAAGCTGTGTGCGGTGATGCTGTTACGTATGGTCCACAGGGTGCTGTTGTCCTACAGTTCATCTCATTGTAAATATGCCCTTACTGTACCTCATATCGATGCTGTGAGTATTTCTGACTGGTCTCTGCAGCATCAGTTCGTTTCTATGAAACGGATATTTTATTTCTTATATTGAAGCACTCTAGGATTAAGGTGTCTTTCACGCTGCAGACCGCATACCGGGGCGGCTAACTTGTGGTGGAGTCCCTTATGTAGTAGCACTCTGCAATATAATCTGTGTGTGATGTATGCTTGATGTAATCTGTACTACGATGTCATTCCTTGGTACATGCTGTATCACAAAGTCTTGTAATCATGTGTGAGAGGTATCTTGAGTCCAGGTGTCCGTAAAATCTATTTTAAACAATTTGAGCAAAATGTCCATAAAAAGAAGGAATAGAGGTCTTCGAATAGATCCTTCTAGACGGATACGGACGTTCAGATATTGATCCTTCACTCTTTGGAAAAACACTTTGCTCATCAGCTCGAGTTTTTCTTATTTAGCTGTTAACCTTTTTATTTCTTTATCTTGTGTTAAATAAACATCGATTGCATTACAGTTTGACTACATCAATTGTTTCTGAGTCTTCAATTAAAGCAACATAACATTTAACATTGAAATAACCAGCTTGAAAAAATTGTGCTTCTATTGACTTTTAATATGACGATTTTCTCTACTATTGCATCAGGGGTCTGTGGGGAAATAACTCCGCTATGTAAGATTCTGGGATCCAGAGCAGATGTCCTGCTTTCTGGCAGTGATTACGCAATGTCATATAGTGCCACTCCACGCTGCTACAGTATAAGGGTAGCTTTTTTATGTAGCTTTTGGTGGTGTCAACAATGTATTGTATTCATCACATGCTGCTCCACATTTAGAAATAGCAGTATATAGGCTGAAGCATGATTCGGTATTTCATCTAAACTAAATGTTGTCATTCTTTTGGTGATGTTGTTTCATTCGCCCCTTAGCAACTCAATCAAGGGGGAAAGGTACAATACTGCGAATTCTGGTGTTAACTCTCTCTGCTCAAATGGTCATAAAAGTAAAACACACAGTCGATGTCACGGAAACCAAATGTTATTATATTAAATCAAATTCAATGCATCTGCAAGCCCTGAAATGAACACATACACTAAAAAAATCAAACCCACTCAAAGCGAAGTATAATACGCCGGATCGACAGTCCCAAAGTCTTTGCAGTCCCCAAAACAAAGTAAATGACTGCCTCCAAAAAGCCGGCAAACAGCTGACCGACCAGCGGAAACAGGAAACATGGCGGCGCGCGTTCAATCCAGCTACTTCACCTAGTCCGGTAGGTGCTGGCCCAGTTCACAGTGTTCCCTCGCAGTCTTCGTGTTAGTGATCCCGCTTCCGTTGGTATGAATCAAAATAAAACAGTCGCGGATTGCTGCCATTCTAGTCTCACCAGACCGCCGCCTGTCAGCGCGCTCCAAACAAAAAAAAACTTGCGTCACCTCCCCCTCGTCACCTTTTATAACCCGTGACACGTACAAATAATAACAATAATTATTATTATTATTATAATACAGGACAACACATGATCCTAACTCAATACAAGTGTCTGCGAAAGGCAACTGGGTATTTACGACACTGAAGTAAACGTTAAAAACCTCAAAAACTGAAGGGGGCGCTAAAATGGAAAAACTACATAGTGGGGCTTTAATCAGTTCCTGGATCGGGACGTCACCTGACTGAGAGGTCTCCGCACAGCCGCGCCATCATCAGCCCCTGAGGTGGCGCCATTCCAGCGACACTGATATGAACAAACTTATTCCATACATACTAATATGGACACACATTGACCTCCTAATAGCATCAGATAAGGACTCATCTCTGTACTGGTCTTGTTCAACCTTAGTGCTGATAGAGGACTCATCTCTGTACCACTGGTCTTGTTCGACACCATTGACCATGACATCCTGTTACAGAGACTGAAGCAGTCGATTGGCATTTCAGGCACCGCACTAAGTTGCTTTAAATCCTATTTATCAGATCGATCTCAGTTTGTATTTATAACGATGACGCCTCGATAACCACCAGCGTTAGTCACGGGTTCCACAAAGTTCTGTGCTTGGATAATTTTATTTACACTTATACATGCTTCCTTTGGGCAATATTATCAGGAAACACTCCTTAAACTTTCATTGCTATGCAGATGATACTCAACTATATCTATCGATAAAACCAGAGGAGGCCAACCAGCTCAGTAAAATTCAAGCATGTCTTAAAGACATAAAAACATGGATGACCTGCAACTTCTTGATGTTAAACTCAGACAAAACCAAGAGTAATTTTAATCGGCCCTGAGCGCCTCAGAGATCAATTATCTGGTGATGTGGTTTCTGTAGATGGCATTGCCCTGGCATCCAACACCACTGTAAATAATCTCTGTTATCTTTGATCGGGACTTGTCCTTTAACTCCCACGTAAAGCAAATCTCAAGGACTGCATTCTTTTATCTACGCAATATTTTTAAAATCGTATGCCACATGCCAAAAAGATGTCGAAAAACTGGTTCATGCGTTCGTTACTTCGAGACTGGATTACTGCAACTCCTTATTATCAGGCTGCTCTAATAATCCAGAATGCTGCAGCTCGTGTTCTCACTAAAACTAAGAAAAGGATCCACATGACTCCTGCACTAGCTACTCCACTGGCTCCTGTAAAATCAAGAATAACATTTAGAATTCTTCAAAAAAGTATTACAAACGTTCTTTAACAACAATTCAAGAAGTCAGAAACTTTAACCCAATTAAATGAGAACAATGTCAAGTTGTGATCAATATGCGGAAGTTTTATTTTTTCATTTAAATCACCAACAACTGCAGAATCATCTGATCTGGTTCACTCATGAGCTTCTTGATGAGCGTCTGTTGTTTGCTGCTGAGCAGGTCGTCTACAGGGTTTCTCTTGAACAGCCTGTTGACGTCCCTCTCCAGGATGGAGAGAGTCCTCGTTGGTCAGGACTGTCCTTTGTCTTCCACTCACACCGGAGTATTCATTCACATGGTTCATGCACACGTGGTTAGTGGAGTGAGGAGCTTCAGGTTTGCAGATGATCAATCAGAGACCTTTTCAGACCGAAGCAGAGTCGTTAACTGAGAGCTGCTGTTGGAGTTTCTCAGAGGACAGTCGTTTGGTTTCTCTCATCGTCTCTCGCTCCACCTGTACTTTGATTATTTAAAGCTGTCCTTGTCTTCACGACTCAATGATTCTCTGTGTTGAGCCTCAGCTGTGTGAGGTTGAGAATGAAATGCGATTCAGGCCCTCGTAAAAAGCCAAACTGGATGTTTAAAGAAGGGCCAGCAGAGGGCAGCAGAGGGCATCCTTCTAAAGGTTTTAAAAGTTTGAGTGTGAAGCGTCTGTTGATTAGAAAGAAAATACAAATCTACTTTATAAGTAGTTATATATGTATACTATTTTTTAAAATATAGATTTATTATATATATATATAGAGAGAGAGAGATATGTTTTTAAAAATAATATAATAATAATAATGTATATGTCAATGTGTAATTATATTTATATATACATACATATTGAAAGATTTGTTGTTAATGTATATATTTAAATACATAAATAAATATATTTTTCGATATTCATAAATAAATATGTATTTATATATGTATACACTTTTAAAAATATATAAGTTATTTTACATATATATAGAGAAAGATGTTTTTAGTCAAATTCTTAATATATATCTGTATTTATATTTATATATATATATAGAGAGAGAGATGTTTTAAAAATATTTTTCTTTAATATATATGTCTATGTGTATTTATATTTATATATATATATACATATTGAAAAAATATATATATATATTTAAATACATGAATAAATATACATTTCTATATTGATAAATATATATATATATATACATATGTATTTCTATATTAAATAAACAATGCTCATGACATTCATTTGGCCAGACATCTCACAGAGTCACATCTCTATAAATAGTTGTATATATGGCTCTTTTATTAGTAGCAGTTGGTGTGTACTATAATCTTTTGTGATTATTGAGTGTAAAATGAAAGATTGTTTAGTGAACCACGTCTCCTGCTCCTCAGTATCATGAATCATTTTGAGTTCCTGATGCTGGGGCACAACTTCTCTTTAGAGACATTCATAAGGTGTCGTTGTGCTACTAATACGATTAGTTACTGTCCTCTAGAACTCAAACCACACCTTGTCTCCCACACCGTCAACAATAAATATTAAATACATGACAATATGTTAAAGATGTGAAACTTACCTGGAATAGTCAGAAGTAACTTTATTCAGTTTCAATTCAATTCAGTTTATTTGTATTAATTTCACAAATTACAAATTTGTCTCGGAGTGCTTTACAATCTGTACACATAGACATCCCTGCCCCAAAATCTTGCATCGGACCAGGAAAAACTCCTAAACAACCCTTCAGGAAACAAGGAAGAAACCTTCAGGAGAGCAACAGAGGATCTCTCTCCAGGATGGACGGAACAATAGATGTAATGTGTACAGAAGGACACATTAGAGTTAAAATACATTCAATGAATGTGACAGAGTGTATGAATAGTTCATAGTAGGCATATTCACGATGGAGACCTCCATGATCCATCAGGCAGATGGTGGTGGGGGAGGAGGAGGTGGGCGGAGTCTCAACAGTGTCTGAGTCTCAACAGGACAGTGGGCGTGATCAGGGCAGGAATTCCACGACCCAGACCTCGATGATCCATCAGCAGATAGGATTTATATATCGTCTCATAGGGTCGATGACCCCATGAGGCGTGAAGTCAAGGACTCCGGGGAGAAAGCAGAGTTAGTAGCGTGTGATTGAGAGATGAAAATTCATCCTTAAGAGAGAAAGAAAAAAAGGAGATGGGTGCTCAATTGCATCCTAAAACGTCCCCCGGCAGCTATCAGCCTATAGCAGCATATCAAGGGGCTAGACCAGGTGAACCTGATTCAGCCCTAACTATAACCTCTGTCAAAGAGGAAAGTCTTCAATCGACTCTTAAGCGGTGACTGTGTCTGCCTCCCGGACTGAAGGTGGAAGCTGGTTCCATAAAGAGGAGCTTGATAACTAAAGGCTCTGTCCCATTCTACTTTTTAAGACTCTAGGAACTACAAGTAGTCCCGCATTTAGTGGCGTAGATCTCTAGTGGGGCAATATGGGTACAAGCTCCTTAAGATATGATGGTACATCACCAGTCAAGGCTTTGTGGGTTAAGAGAAGAATTTTAAAAGTGATTCTTGATTTTATGGGTAGCCAGTGCAGAGCAGCTAGGGCAGGAGTGATGTGATCTCTTTTCTTAGTTTTAGTGAGAACACGAGCTGCAGCATTCTGGATCAACTGGAGGGACATAAGAGACTTATTAGAGCAGCCTGATAATAAGGAGTTGCAGTAATCCAGTCTCGAATTGAACACGTTAACCAATTTTCTGCATCTTTTGAGACAAGATGTGCCTGATTTTTGAAATATTACGTGAGATGAAAGAATGCAGTCCTTGAGATTTGCTTGCTACGTGGGAGTTAAAGGACAAGTCGATCAAAGATAACGGCAAGATTCTTTACAGTGGTGTTGGATGCCAGGGCAATGCCGTCTGAAACCACATCACCAGATAATTGATCTCTGAGGTGCTCAGGGCCGATTAAAATTACTTCGGGTTTGTCTGAGTTTAACATCAAGAAGTTGCAGGTCATCCATGTTTTTATGTCTTTAAGACATGCTTGAATTTTACCGAGTTGGTTGGTCTCCTCTGGTTTTATCGATAGATATAGTTGAGTATCATCTGCATAACAATGAAAGTTTATGGAGTGTTTCCTGATAATATTGCCCAAAGGAAGCATGTATAAGGTAAATAAAATTGGTCCAAGCACAGAACCTTGTGGAACTCCGTGATTAACGTTGGTGGTTATCGAGGCGTCATCGTTTACAAATACAAATTGTGATCGATCTGATAAAGAGGATTTAAACCAAATTAGTGCCGTGCCTGAAATGCCAATCGACTGCTCCAGTCTCTGTTATATGATGTCATGGTCAATGGTGTCGAATGCAGCACTAAGGTCTAACAAGACCAGTACAGAGAGGAGTCCTTTATCTGCTGCCATTAGGAGGTCATTTGTAGTTTTCACCAGTGCTGTCTCGGTGCTGTGGTGTTTTCTAAATCCTGATTGAAATTTCTCAAATAAACTATTATGATGGAGAAAGTCAACTGATTTGCAACCACTTTCTCAAGGATCTTGGAGAGGAAAGGGAGGTTAGAGATCGGTCTGTAGTTAGCCAATACCTCTGGATCCAGAGTGGGCTTCTTCAGGAGAGGTTTAATAACAGCCACTTTGAAGGAGTGTGGTACGTGGCTTGTTAGCAGAGACACATTGATAATATCCAATAGAGAGCTGCCAATTAAAGGCAAAACGTCTTTAAGCAGCCTCGTCGGGATGGGGTCCAAGAGACAGGTTGACGTGTTCGAAGTAGAAACCGTTGAAGATAATTGGTCACGGTTGATGGGAGAAAAGCCCTCCAAATATACACCAGGGCATACAGCGGTTTCCAAGGCCATTCCACTTGAGGACAGATTGACACTGGTTAAGGGCAAGAGATTATTAATCTTGTCCCTAATAGTTAAAATCTTTTCATTAAAGAAGTTCATGAAGTCATTACCACTGAGGTTTATAGGAATGCTCGGCTCCACAGAGCTGTGACTCTCTGTCAGCCTGGCTACAGTGCTGAAGAGAAACCTGGGGTTGTTCTTATTTTTCTCTATTACTGATGAGTAATAGGCTGCTCTGGCATTACGGAGGGCCTTCTTATAAGTTTTAAGAATATCTCGCCAAACTAAGCGGGATTCTTCCAGATGAGTTGAACGGCATATGCTTTCAAGCTTTCGTGACGTTTGCTTTAGTTTGCGGGTCTGAGGGTTATACCAGGGGGCAAACCTCCTCTTCTTCACTGTCTTCTTCTTCAGAGGGGCAATCGAGTCCAGTGTCATTCTCAGAGAGCCTGTGGCACTGTCAACAAGATGATCAATCTGGGACGGACTAAAGTTAGACCAGGAGTCCTCTGTTATATTGAGACGTGGTATCGAATCAAATGCAGAAGGAATCGCTTCTTTAAATGTAGCTACAGCACTGTCAGTTAGACATCTGGTGTAGAAACTTTTGACTAACAGAGTACACTCCGGTAGTATAAATTCAAAAGTTATGAGGTTGTGGTCTGACAGAAGAGGATTCTGTGGGAAGACCTTCAAATGCTCAATGTCAACACCATAAGTAAGAATAAGATCAAGCATGTGGCCAAAGCTGTGAGTGGGTTTCTGTACTCTCTGGCAGAAGCCAATCGAGTCCAACAAGGAGATGAATGCAGCACTAAGGCAATCATTATCAACATCCACATGGATATTAAAATCTCCTACAATAATAACTTTATCAGTTTTAAGAACCAAACTTGATATAAATTCTGAGAATTCAGATATAAACTCTGAATATGGACCTGGTGGCCGGTACAGAATCACAAATAGAATTGGCTGTAGTGTTTTCCAGGTTGGATGTGAAAGACTAAGAACAAGGCTTTCAAATGAGGTGTAGTGTAATTTTGGTTGAGGATTAATTAATAGGCTCGATTCAAAGATGGCTACTCCACCTCCTCGACCGGTGCCTCGAGGAATGTGAGTATTAATATGACTTGGAGGAGTCGATTCATTCAGGCAGACATATTCTTCATGGCTCAGCCAGGTTTCAGTTAGACAACATAAATCAATGTGATTATCTGATATTAAATCATTTAGTAACACAGCTTTAGATGACAGAGATCGAATATTTAGGAGACCACATTTAATAGACCTGTTTTGTTGCACTGCTGAAATAATGGTGTTAACTTGTATAAGGTTATTGTGTACGACTCCTCTTCTGGTTACTTTTGATAGAATTACTTTAAGTTTAAGTGGCCGTGGGACAGACACAGTCTCTATGGAGCTCTGGGAGGGACTGGGTGAGAGGGGGCAGATGCCCCGGGGGGGGGGGGGGGACACTGGGTGACAGGGATGACAGGGGCGTGGGGCTACTCTGTTTCTGCTTTATGACATTAACCCTGCGTTGTCACAGATATGGCTGTCCGTTGATCAACTTGGTTATGTTTGCAGAAACGAGGCCGCTCCGTCAACGTGGGATGGATACGTCTCCTCATCAGATCAGGCTTTCCCAGAAAGTCTTCCAGTTATCATTAGCCCACATTATTAACTGGGCACCACCTCGACAGCCACCATTCGAAAGACGACATTGACTACAATTAAGTCTGTCTGCAAATTTGGGAGAGGGCCAGAGAAAACGACGGTGTCCGACAACGTCTTGGCATAAGCACACACGGATTCCACATTAATTTTAGTGACTTCCGAGCGGCGGGCTCGGGCGTCATTACCACCGGCGTGTATTACAATCTGACTGTATCTCCGCTTGTCCTTAGCCAGCAGTTTCAAACAAGACTCCACGTCGCCTGCTCTGGCCCCCGCATCATTCTGCTGCTCTGTGTGTTTTTTGTGAAAGGAGAGTAGATTGAATGCACTGGAACCCTCTGTGTGAGAAAAGGAAAAAGGTAAATAAAGGGCATTCAGTGTGCTGTTGATGCTTTGAGAGATGAATTTAAATGTCTGCATCATGTTGTTAAATTTTTTTATTATTTTGACACAAGTGAGACGTTCATGTGAGCAGTAAAGAAAAGAGAAAACCCAGCTGGACTCCAGTTCTCCAGTCTGCAGGCTTGGACTCTCTCTGGTTTGGTGGTCCTCTAGCGCCACCTGGTGATGGACTTTCATTCTGTTTAGACGTTTACATGTTGAAAAGTCAGACTAAAGGTCGAGGCTGGTGTGTTCTGTTGTTGTTGGATGACCCAATACAATAACATTTTAATATATAATTAACCCTGAACCCTCAAAGGCTCACTGACGTCACCTGTTAAGAGCTTGAGTGTGAGAGACTGTAGGACTTGAATATATCCTGTTACCATGACAACATAACAGCATATCATGTATATAGTGTGGCGTTTGTGATGAAATCTAAGAGCCATAGTTGAAATGTAGGGATGAGGGTTAATTTTAATTTAATTTAATTTATTTATTTTTATATATTTATTTAATTTATTTATTTTATATATATATATATATATATATATATTATTTTTATTTTTGTTTGTTTTGTTTGTTTTGGGGGTAAAGTGTCAACTGACGGATTAGGACTCCAGAGGGTGGCGGTAATGCACCAATTATATGGATGCCAACCGCCGTTAAAAAACAAGAAGAAGAAGAAATCTAAGAGCCGAGCAAGGAGACCGCGGACATCGTGACCGAGTTACTTGCAGAAATCCGAGGCGGTTTCTGAGCACGACGGTCGTGAGCTGCAGAGAGGACTGTGGAGCTGATTTTGCGCGAGGTTTTGCTGGATTTGGAAGTTTCTGGTGCGGCTTAGTTGGTCAGACAGGAAGAGAGTTAAACAGGTGGTCACAGTCGACCCAGAAGTTTGACTTTTACTCTTCAGTCAGGATGGCTGGAGTAGAGGAAGATAGTGATAGCATGGAGCTAAGTGGTAGAGAGGCAAGAGGCAGGAGGGAGAATGAGTGGGAAAAGACAAGGAAGAAGAAAAAGAGGGGAAAAGAGAATTTGGGTGAAACCGAGAGTGAAGAAGAGGAAGTTGGAGAACCAAAGGCAGAACTACTGAATGTAGTGATACGATTTGAAGGAGAAGGAGGAGTTAAGAAAATTGATCCATTAAAGCTGACCAAAGTAATTAGAGCACAATTGGGAGAAGTTGGCGGCTCTCTATTAGATATTATCAATGTGTCTCTGCTAACAGGCCACGTACCACACTCCTTCAAGGTGGCTGTTATTAAACCTCTCCTGAAGAAGCCCACTCTGGATCCAGAGGTATTGGCTAACTACAGACCGATCTCTAACCTCCCCTTCCTCTCCAAGATCCTTGAGAAAGTGGTCGCAAATCAGTTGTGCGACTTTCTACATCATAATAGTTTATTTGAGAAATTTCAATCAGGATTTAGAAAACACCACAGCACCGAGACGGCACTGATGAAAAATACAAATGACCTCTTAATGGCAGCAGATAAAGGACTCCTCTCTGTCCTGGTCTTGTTGGACCTTAGTGCTGCATTCGACACCATTGACCATGACATCCTGTTACAGAGACTGGAGCAGTCGATTGGCATTTCAGGCACGGCACTAATTTGGTTTAAATCCTGTTTATCAGATCGATCTCAGTTTGTATTTGTAAGCGATGGCCTCGATAACCACCAACGTTAATCACGGAGTTCCACAAGGTTCCGTGCTTGGACCAATTTATTTATATACATGCTTCCTTTGGGCAATATTATCAGAAACACTCCATAAACTTTCATTGTTATGCAGATGATACTCAACTATATCTATCGATAAAACCAGAGGAGAGCACCCAACTCTGTAGAATTCAAGCATGTCTTAAAGACATAAAAACATGGATGACCTGCAACTTCTTGATGTTAACTCAGACAAAACCAGTAATTTTAATCGGCCCTGAGCACCTCAGAGATCAATTATCTGGTGATGTGGTTTCTGTAGACGGCATTGCCCTAGCATCCAACACCACTGTAAAGAATCTTGCCGTTATCTTTGATCGGGACATGTCCTTTAACTCCACGTAAAGCAAATCTCAAGGACTGCATTCTTTCATCTGCGTAATATTTCAAAATCAGGCACATCTTGTCTCAAAAGATGCAGAAAAATTGGTTCAGCGTTCGTTACTTCAAGACTGGATTACTGCAACTCCTTATTATCAGGCTGCTCTAATAAATCTCTTAGGTCCCTCAGTTGATCCAGAATGCTGCAGCTCGTGTTCTCACTAAAACTAAGAAAGAGATCACATCACTCCTGCACTAGCTGCTCTGCACTGGCTCCCAGTAAAATCAAGAATCACTTTTAAAATTATTCTCTTAACCTACAAAGCCTTGATTGGTGATGCTCCATCATATCTTAAGGAGCTTGTAGTACCATATTGCCCCACTACAGAGCTTCGCTCACTAAATGCGGGACTACTTGTAGTTCCTAGAGTCTTAAAAAGTAGAATGGGAGCCAGAGCCTTTAGTTATCAAGCTCCTCTTTTATGGAACCAGCTTCCAATTTCAGTCCGGGAGGCAGACACAGTCACCTCGTTTAAGAGTAGACTTAAGACCTACCTCTTTGACAGAGCTTATAGTTAGGGCTGAATCAGGTTCACCTGGTCCAGCCCCTTGATATGCTGCTATAGGCTTATAGCTGCGGGGACGTTTTAGGATGCACTGAGTACCTATGTCCTCTTTTTTCTCTCCTTAAGGATGAATTTTCATCTCTCAATCACACCTTACTAACTCTGCTTTCTCCCCGGAGTCCTTTTGACTTCACGTCTCATGGGGTCATCGGACCCTATGGGCGTATAGATCTATCTGCCTGATGGATCATCGAGGTCTGGGTCGTGGAATTCCTGCTCCTGACTACGCCACTGTCCTGTTGAGACTCCGCCCACTGTTGAGACTCCGCCCACTCCACCTCTCTACCGCCATCTGCCTGATGGATCGTGGAGGTCTCCATTGTGGAATATGCCTACTATGAACTATTCATATACTCTGTCATATTCATTGAATGTATTTAAACTCTAAATCTGTCCTTCTGTACACATTACATCTATTGCATCTGTCCATCCTGGAGAGGGATCCTCCTCTGTTGCTCTCCTGCAGGTTTCTTCCCTTTTTTTCCCCCTGAAGGGTTATTTGGGAGTTTTTCCTGGTCCGATGTGAGGTTTTGGGGCAGGGATGTCTATGTGTACAGATTGTAAAGCACTCCGAGACAAATTTGTAATTTGTGAAATTGGGCTATACAAATAAACTGAATTGAATTGAATTGAATTGAAGTATGCAAGGGTCTTGGGAGATGGCAATCTCTTAATTGGGTGCAACAGTAAGGAACAAGTTGACAAGGCAAAAACACTTGCCATGGTTGGACAGATAAAAGTGCTTAAAGTGGTGAAAGTGGGAGAACAGAGGCCAAATGACGCTAGGGGAGTGATATCTGGAGTACCCTTGAGTATGAATATGAAGA
>NC_079395.1:975814-1020133 GCF_029220125.1 Pseudoliparis swirei
CTGATGACACGGAGGCGGGCGACGTTATTATTCCTCCGCTTTATTGAGCATCCACCAACACAGACAGCTGCTCCTCTCAGCTCAGCAGCGCGAACATCAACAACAGTTCCGTCAACCACCCGTAACTTGCGTTTTCCGACAGGTTAACCCCGCCTCCCCTCTACTCCGCCAATCTGCAGCACGCCTCCCTCTACTCCGCCAACCACAGGCGCCCCTCGACCAGCATCACGGTGCCACACTGTGATTGACAGCCACTTCCAGTGTTGCCAGGTCGGTTTTGCCGCTGGTTGAATTTGTGTCCGCTGGTTCGGGTTGACCTATTTTGCATGCAAATTATGAATATCTTTCTAAATAAAAATCCATATTTTAAATGAAATAATTTATTTATACCCAAATCCTACCAAACTGACTCCAGATCAACACCGTACCGCCTCACTAGCACCCCTCAATTATATGCAGCACCTCAAGGCACCTTTGTTTTCTCTTTTAATTAGTGTTAATACTGTAGGCCAATCACTTTTTATTTCATTGGGCCTAATGTAGTAAACAAAAAACACTGTTAAATCACTGAGACAGTTATTTTGTATTAAGTTAACTAAAAGGGACTTTTGTACTCCTGCTTGATTTGAAGGCCTGTTGCCCTGTTGATTGCAATAAATAGGTCTACAACATATGTTTATTGTATTTGACTGTTCAGTACTGTTCATGACATTAAAAAAGCAGACATAAAAGTAACTTAAAAGTTACTTTCCCTAGTAACTAATTACTTTTGATATACAGTAACTAGTAAAGTAATTCAATTACTTTTAAAAGAAGTAACTAGTAACTATAACTAATTACTAATTTTCAGTAACTTGCCCAACACTGCACTTGAGACAGCTGCTTTGCATCAGAGCGTCGACTTCGACCCAGAGAGTTACATGTAGAGATGGCGTCTGCAGCAGAGATTTATAACAACATGAAGGCATGCAGAGGAGGCGAGCCGGAGACGTTAGACTCTGTGAGGGAGAGGCTCCTGACTGACTGCTTCTACCTGCTCGGCTGCTTTAATGACAGGCAGCAAACTGGTTCAGGAGGACAAACAAATCACTGGGACAAACCTCAGCAGGCAAACTGGATTTGAGGAAGAGTTGTAGAGAAATATGGAGCAATCATCAACATCTGAGCAGCACATACATGTTAAAATGAAGAAAGTGGTGATGTAAAACATGGAGCAGGTTGTAACAGGGTCTTTGTCTGTAAATGAGGAACAAAGTTCACATTCACAGCGCCGCTCCTCCTCCAGGAATGACGTACAGCTTGATAAGCCCTCCCTCTTCCTCCTGCTCTCAAACACAGGCGGCTGCCTCTGTCACACACTTCCTGGTTCCCTCCCACTAGGGCTGACACGCCCGTTCACTGAACGTCACGCGTTGTTCACATCAAGTCAAAGCCAGAGTCGCTTCTGAGAAGTGAAACTCAGACAGTCGTTGCTCCTGAGAGGTGAAAAGGCGCAGAAAAGTTCAACCTCAGAATCGTCGACCCAGTGTGTGTGTGTGTGTGTGTGTGTGTGTGTGTGTGTGTGTGTGTGTGTGTGTGTGTGTGTGTGTGTGTGTGTGTGTGTGTGTGTGTGTGTGTGTGTGTGTATGTGTGTGTATGTGTGTGTGTGTGTGTGTGTGTGTGTGTGTGTGTGTGTGTGTGTGTGTGTGTGTGTGTATATGTGTGTATGTGTGTGTGTGTGTGTGTGTGTGTGTGTGTGTGTGTGTGTGTGTGTGTGTGTGTGTGTGTGTGTGTGTGTGTGTGTGTGTGTATATGTGTGTGTGTGTGTGTGTGTGTGTGTGTGTGTGTGTGTGTGTGTGTGTGTGTGTGTGTGTGTGTGTGTGTGTGTGTGTGTGTGTGTGTGTGTGTGTGTGTGTGTGTGTGTGTGTGTGTGTGTGTGTGTGTGTGTGTGTGTGTGTGTGTGTGTGTGTGTGTGTGTGTGTGTGTGTGTTCTTCTTCTTATTAATAAGTTGTCCCAGGAGGAGGCGGCTGTTGGACCTTGACGAACACATCTTCCAGCTTCAGTGAGTGAACACCAACGCAGGGGCCAGAAAGAAACATGAATCAACTTTGAACAACCAAAGAACATGAACAAAGGCACTTTGATGAGTCACGTGATCTGGTCGTGTGGCCGTGTGCGTCAGGGCACGTTCCTCTTTCTTTCTTCTCTTCTTTCTTTCGAGGGTGAACATGTCCTGAACTCTGTCTTGTAAACGTGACGGACTTCTGTTGGACAGGATCGATGGTGGTTGGATTTGGACCGTGACGAAGGGCGTGGCTGGTGACGTGGGATGTTCTCTGTGTCCAGTGTTTCCAGTTTTTCTCGTTGCTAAAGACACATTTCTTGAAACTCAAAACAGTTTTACCTGTGCTCAAAATCAAACACTGCTCTCAAATCATGAACAAAGTGATCCATATAATATTCACTATCAAGCAGTCAGTAAACAATACACCAATAAATAGAAAACACATTGTTCAAAACATATAGTTCTCAGGGAGAAGTAGATTTGTAATCAAATTTCATTAGAAGGAAAACATGTTTGATGAGTCTCTACACACTGATAGATTTCCTCCTGTGCTTTGCTCTCTGCATTTCTTTTGTTCTTCCTCCTCCTTGTACCCTATTGTTACAGGACTGCACTCTGCAGCTCACAGCGTGTCCTTTGTCTCTGTCAGACGGTCATTCTTCTTCTTTGTTGGGATGAAGCTGCAACCAGTCAACATGTATTGGTCCGTCAGTCCTGTCAGCGTAACCAATAGAAAGCAGGATGTTCAAGGCCCCACGGTGAGTTCATGGTCCATGATCCAGCCTCCAATGCTGCTGGGCCTCCTGCAGTGTACTCTCCTCCAGTGAAGAGTCAACATGTCTGGGCTTCTTCTGGTCTCCGGGCGAACGCCGTCCACATCACAAGCAACATGTCCTCTCCTGAGGCGCCGGGAAGAAGCCTGTGTGTCTTTGAAGCAACTGCAGAGGCGGAGTCAGAACATGTCGACCACCGAGGCAGGAGCATCCTGACCCCGCCCCTGAGCGCCCGTCACCATGGCGGCGCACAACCATCGGCTCACATCAGACTGAGTCCAAGTCCTGCTCCCCATCGTCTGTGGACCATCACCTGGTCTCTGGCTGCTGCTCCAGGAGTCGCCACAGGTTACCTCTGTCCTCCTCTTCCTCATCGTCGCCCACCTCGCATATGCCCTCCTCCTCTTCCTCCTCGTCGTCCACCTCGCATACACACTTGCCCTCATCCTCTCACATTGTTTCTTCAATCCATTCTCAGACTTTCTCCTTCCCACCTTCAACCACCTGTTTGCTCTCCACTGGCTTATTTAGGTTGTGTCACATCATTTGATCCGAGTTAAATCCATTTAGAGTGATTGTGTTGATCCATGACATTGTGTTCTCTCTTTGTCTTTCATCGTTGCCTTGTGTTTACAGTATGGGTGGCGTGTGCATTAGAGGGCAGAATGTGTTTTGGGACTGAGATGTGTTTGGGTTTGCTGAAAAGTCTAAGTGAATCTGCAAATTGTGTTATTGTGAAATAGTTTACGGTATTGACAACAGACTGCACAATTAGCTAAATCAGTTCAGAGCAACTGAGAACTTTGTTCAACCAATGGGTTTTTAGTGTTTGTAGATTGAGAAAAACTGTAATGGGTTTGACCTCTGGGTGACCTCGACCACGTGACTGAAAGAGGTCGCACTGGGTCCATTTGTGTGGATCTAGGACTACAGATGTGTAAGGTGGCTCTATTTTTATTATTGTAACTCAGGTTTATGGACTAGTCACCAGGTTCAGCTACAAGAGCTCAATTGTTGTGGGAAAAAACACAAATTAAATAGTTCAGTTTTGAGTTAACAAAAATCAATCAAGATCACACATATATTTATAATGAATAATAAACTTTAAGGTGGACGGTCATCCGTGTGGTTCACCCTGTGGGCAGCTCTCCATCTGATATCAAGTGGTGCTCCAAGTGATCATCTGCTTCATTAACGTTAACCTGCTACTCAGTCATACAAAATAAATGTTTTTATCCTTTGGGATGTTACAGATGCAAACTTTGTTTTGGATTATTAGTATTATTTTTTTCCTCCTCTCAGCTCCTCAGGAATGACGTGCAACTTGATAAGCCTCCCTCTTCCTCCTGCTCTCAAACACAGGCGGCTGCACTCTGTCCACACACTTCCTGGTTCCCTCCCACTCGACTGCCCGTTCACTGAACCGTCACATGTTGTTCACATCAGAAGTCAAAACAGAGTCGCTCTGAGAAGTGAAACTCAGACAGTGATCGTTGCTCCTGAGAGGTGAAATGGAGCAGAAAGGAGTTAAGCTGGACCAGGAGAACTTTTCTTGTTCCATCTGTTTGGATCTCCTAAAGGAGCCTGTGACTATTCCCTGTGGACACAGCTACTGCATGAACTGTGAAACCCACTGGGAGAGGAGGAAGGGAGAAGAAACTCCTCAGCTGCCCTCAGTGTGCAGACCTTCACACTGAGCTGTCCTGCTGAAGAACACCATGTTGGCAGCTCTGGTGGAGCAGTGGGCAACTGAGAAGACTGGACTCCAAGCTGCTCCTGCTGACCACTGCTATGCTGGAGCTGAAGATGTGGCCTGTGATGTCTGCACTGGGAGGAGACTGAAGGCCTTCAAGTCCTGTCTGGTGTGTCTGGTTTCTTACTGTGAGAAACATCTTCAGCGTCATTATGATGTTCCTCAATTAAAGAAACACAAGCTGGTGGAGCCCTCCAACAAGCTCCAGGAGAACATCTGCTCTCGTCATGACGAGGTGATGAAGATGTTCTGCCGTACTGATCAGCAGTGTATCTGTTACCTCTGCTTAATGGATGAACATAAAGGCCACGACACAGTCTCGCTACAGCAGAAAGGACCGAGAGGCAGAGAGCTGGAGGTCGACTCGACATCCAGCAGAGGAATCCAGGACCGAGAGAAGAAGCTGCTCCATCAGGAGGTGGAGCCCTCAACCTCTCTGCTGATAAAACAGTGGAGGACAGTGAGAAGATCTTCACTGAGCTGATCCGGCTCATGGAGAACAGAAGCTCTGACACGATGAGCAGCAGGTCAGATCCGGCAGAGAACTGAAGTGAGTCGAGGTCCAGAGCTTCAGGAGAAGCTGGAGCAGGAGATCACTGAGCTGAAGAGGAACGAGGCTGAGCTGAAGCTGCTGTACACACAGAGGATCTCAAAGCAGTTTCTCCACTACTACCCCTCACTGTCTGCACGCTGAGTCTACACACTCGTCGGCATCGATATCGTCCTCTGAGACACTTTGAGGGCGTGTCAGAAGTCAGAGATAAACTACAGGGGACGTTCTGGGGACAAGTGGACAAACGTCTCACTGGCAGTGACTGAAGTGGACGTTTTACTGTCTCCTTCACAAGCAGCCAAGACCAGAGCTGGATTCTTAAGGTATTCATGTGACATCACTCTGGATCCAAACACAGCACACACACATCTGTTATTATCTGAGGGGAACAGAAAAGCAACATTTATGAGTGAAAAACAGTCTTATTCTAGTCACTCAGACAGGTTCACTGGATGGTGTCAGGTCCTGAGTAGAGAGAGTCTGACTGGACGTTGTTACTGGGAGGTGAAGTGGAGAGGAGGATCAGTTTATGTAGCCGTCTCATACAAGAATATCAGCAGAACAGGGAGCATGTATGAATGTTGGTTTGGATACAATAATAAATCTTGGGCGTTACTTTGTCACAATAACAGTTTTACATTTCTTCACAACAAAGTCCAAACTCCCGTCTCTGGTCCTCAGTCCTCCAGATTAGGAGTGTACCTGGATCACAGAGCAGGTATTCTGTCCTTCTACAGTCTCTGACACCATGACTCTCCTCCACAGAGTCAGACCATTCACTCAGCCTCTCTATGCTGGACCTTGGGTTAGGTTGAATTCTTTGGGAGACACTGCTGAGTTCAGTAAGCTCAAATAGACAGAAGTGAGTTCAGGGACATCTGGTTAAAGTCTGTGTTTAAGTCTAGAAACTTATTTTGTTTCCATCATAGTCTCTGAGCAGACTTTTCTTCACCTGTCAATCAAACCTTATTGGGCGGGACTTGTCCATCTTCTCCTTGTTGTTGTGTGGGTGTCTGAGTTCCTGTAGGTGGCGCTCCTTCCTGTGTGTGTTGAGTCATGGGCTCTCACTGCTCATGATGCTCTTTGTTGACCTGAACTCATATTTATCTGCAGGAAATGTAAAATGCTCTGAGCTCTAAATGTTTGATGAATATTGTTATTGATGTATTCTTTAATTTAAGTTTCTCTTCCTCTGCATGGGTCTTAAAGAGAAAGCACCAGAGCTTCTTTATCGGAATATTTTGTTCTTAGAACTTCATACAAATTATTATATTAATACATTTGAGAATAAATGTTGTTGTTTTCCCAATCAGCGTACACATGATGTCCTGTGTTGCATTATGAAATAAAGTATCATAATCAATCAGTAAATCTCTCATTGTTCTTTTCCATAACTGAGGTGGTGGTCCAACACGTCTCCCAGACTTGACTGTAGGTTTCATGTAACGTTCAGGTTCTTTCCGTGCGTCGGCTTCACTTCTCAAACCCGGTCGGCTCCTCTGGAGGTACGAGTGTGACCCTGTTTCCTGCATGTGGTGTGTGTGCTGTGCCTTTAAGTGTCTGAACCAGGGATGTGAAAGGGTGGCGCTCCCCAGCTGAGTGCTTCTGCTCTTCGGTCCACGTGTCCTGACTCACGGTGTCGCTGTAGGCGGGCGCCAACCCTCTGGTTCCCCTCAGGAAACACCCAGAATGCACTGGGGCCAGAGGCCACTGGACCGGAAACCTGGGACTCCTGAGACAGGTGGAGTCACTACTATTTAATACATGCATCAAAGTGCACAGACAAGAAAGTAAAGCATGTGGGTTAAATAAAAAACATAAGGTATACAGTCACACAATGTGTTGGTCATTGAGTCACGCCCGCTTACACTAAATAAAATGTACCTGTTGACAGCAACAATAAAAGGCCCACGCTAAGATGGCTGCACTCTCACTGTGTGCTCTCTCAGGTGTGTCTGACTACAGGAAGAAAGGCCCAGGTGAGTACTCCCTTGTCTGTCTGTCTGTCTGTGTGCCTGTCTGCCTCTCCAGTGGACCTCTCCTTTGCAGCATTGGAGTCGCGTGCCTCTCCATCCTCAGGAGGAGGCGTGGCCTCAGCTCCATCCTCAGGAGGCGTGGCCTCGGCTCCATCCTCAGGAGGAGCGTGGCCTCGGCTCCATCCTCAGGAGGAGGCGTGGCCTCGGCTCCATTGGGGCGTCACGACGTCTTCAGGTCGTTTACGTCAGAAAGATGAGCAGCAACACACACGCTCCGGGACAAAAGAATCCTGCTCAAAGGTTCTGGCTCCAGTCAAAGTCTGCAAGGTTCTCTGAGAACATGAACACCAAGTGGTTCTCCAAAAGTATTTATCGTTGGGCGAAAATGGGCTCAGTCATCGTTAGATTATTACATTTTATACTGTTAGATTATTGCTATCGATGCATCTTAATGTTCATTCATGACTTTGCTGTGTGGTTTAATTATAACATTATTTATATTTCATTTGCTTATTCAATACATAAATAAAACTCTCTGCAATAAATTCATTAGAGTGAAAATAAATATATTTCCCTCTGAAATGTGGAGTTGAAGTATAAAAGAGCATCAAATGAAAATACTCAAGTCAGACTAACTGGGTAACTTACTTTAACACAGTAGTAAAGTACATTTACTCAGTTACCGCTGCAGTAATAACATATCAGTTTGATATTTGTTATTTGTGTTGTGTGATTATTTTAAAAACTAATGTTCTTTTCCACACCAGCTCAATAGCTTGTGTTTGGCCTGCAGTGTGCAGCCTCCGACCACCAGAGGGCAGTAGAACACAGGTTTTCAGTTTGAGGTGAATTGAGACGCTCCTCGCACACAAAGAAGACTCCACCATATCTTCACATGGACGACAGATGTTTGACATTGCTCAGAATAATTGATTTTTGACACGCGGGAACTAACTAAACTACCAACACTCTCTGGGCGTCACATTGTCTTTGTCCGTTTTTCAGCCAAATTCCCGAAAGTTGAGATAATTCGGACGTGGAAGGTTTCGTGCTTTTGAGGCGATGAGGCGTCGTCAAGCGAGAATCCTCCCAGTTCGCTTCTTTCCATGTCAACGTCATCGGAGGGGAGAAAGATTAAAAGAGTTATTGACTCAAGAGTAAAAAAGAAGGGATGTGTCAGTTGTATTTTGCAAAATGCTGATAAATGGGATTCCAGGACTTTCACAAAACACACATTTTGTGAAATCTCGCTATAGACATGAGAAAATGAGAAAATGTCGTATTTAAAATAACATTGAGAATTCCAAAGCACAGTATATAACCTTAAATGACAACAAATGAATGAGAGACAAAGAGAGAGACGGGCGGGAAAGAGAGATGTTGACTTCAGCTGATACTTGTATTGTTATTAATTTTAATGTGAAATTGTTAAATAATGATATAAAATAAGAGCTTTGACATCAAACCACCACCAGATTTGGAATTATTCTAAAAATACCTGCATCATTTACTAAATTGAGTCCCCCGAAAATGATTTGTTTTTTCTCCCAGTCCATCAAGCGTTTGCTGAGCTCGGCAATTTTCCTCGTCATCCTCATTTCCTTCACTCATCCGCTTGCCTTTGTCCTATTTCTCCGATTGGAATGAATGTGTACGTTTGGATGTTTTTAAATGTCCTTTTGTGACTAAATCCCCGCTGCTGGTATTTACCCTGGAAAAAAAACAAAAAAAACATTGCTGCACGATTGAACACATGAATGTTTTTTTTCTGGAACTCGCCATGTGTCTACTTTATAGAAAAAGATGATTTTTGGATTTAATATTTTCAAAGCGCTCCCCGTTTTGAACTTGTAGTGAACTACCGGGATTTCGCATCATTGAAGTGGACACCTCCTCCTCCAACAAGGTTATCGAAATTTAAGTCGCCTTCAAAATAAAGACTCGATGTTGCTTCATTTTCAACACGATGGGAATCCGTGAAAAGGCTAACGACGACAGAAGTTAGGGTGAGCTTTGAAAAAAGAAAAAACCCCCGATGAGATGAGCCCCAACACTTTTATTACGAGGATGACATTTAAAAATATGTATATATGGTTCCCCGATGAGCCGTTCGCCTCTGTGGAGTCCGGATTCCAAAAAGTTTCCTTTTTGATTCCATTCGTGACGTGACGGAAGTCGTTGTGTTGATTGTTTCAAGAAAGGCGAGCGTGACGAAATGTTTGCGGCGTCACGATGTCCGTATCCACCTTTCTTTGAATCATCTCACCATTCATTGGGAAGCCAGCAATTAAAATGAACAACCAGATGGGAGCCAGTCATCTAAAGAAATGCGCTGCAACATCGTTGAAGCGTTTGATGGTGACTGATTGGGTAGAAGAGGGATATGTATCAGTATATGTTTTCAATCACGTTTCCTCTGGGCTCAATTTAATTTAATGAGCAAAGATCCTCATTAAAGAAAAGCGGGTGGTTTTGTTTTTAGCTTTAGCATCATTTGATGTCGCTCTGTTTTATAAAGCCTTTTCTGGTGTTGCTTGTCTGTTAGTCTCGTTGTCTATATGAATCTTTGGTGGCCAATGAGGTTCTCCACTGAGGATTAATAATGTTAGCTAATCTGATTTCCGCTCGATTCGGCTGACCTTGGCAGGTGAGTCTGGGTCCCCTCGTCAACTCTTATATATATAAATATATTTATATATAAGTAAGTATATGTATTTATTAGGGCTGTCAGGTCAGCGTTATTTTTTTTTTAAACCATGACGTGCGGTTTGATACTATTTCCGTTTTAAAACAATCATTTCTCCGCAATAAGGATCATAAATCAGTTTAACTCGTGGATGAATCAGTGGGTTTCCTCCTGCTCCTCCTTCCTCCCGTCTCCCCTCTGATACACAGAGGAACGAAGGCGACGTGTCGGGTGACGCGGCGGAAAGAACAGACACACGAAACCTTCAACGTGATTGGTCAATCCGTTTGTCTGTCAACATTTCGGGGGAAAAAAACCAATGAACACTCAGTAAATCACAAAGGACCTCCCATCTCACAGGTTGGGCTCATTTAGCAGCCTGTCAGTCAGAGAACCAGAGGACACGGCGCGAGGACAATGAGGCTCATTTCAGAGCTGAGATTGTTCTGGAATGTTTGATGTATAACACGTGGGGGTGTGTCCCATGCAAAAGACTTTAAACGGTTAATTTAATTTATTTTGTAAAATGTATAAAATGCCCCCAGCCTCCAGAGGGTGAACGTGACATATTTGAATGTCAGTCAGTTACCAAGGCCACTGGTTCTGCTGCTGTTCAATGTTAAAGATGACAGGACCAATGGGGTCTCAATATACTTCTTTTTTTTTACTAATCTGATGTTTCACTGAAGAAACAATTTATCATCCACGATATTAAATACCTAGCTGGCACTGTATGTGTAGGAGCCTCTTTGAAAACACAGCTCTGTGTGAAGTTTTGTCTTTTAAAGAAGAAACACTTTTAACCCTTGTGTTGCCTTGGTAATTTGACCCGATTAAATATTACACCCTCCCCGCCTTTGGGTCATTTGACCCGATTCAATGTTTAACCCTCCTGTTACCTTTATATTTACTAACATATTTTACCCTTTGGGTTCAATTTGACGCCAGCAATTAAAACCTCCAGAAAATTATTAGAATTAATATTGTTTTCCAAGTTTAAGTGTGAGGCACTTTATGCTTGTTTGTTGACTACCGGAAAGAACACCGACATTAAACATTGAATGGGTCAAATTAACTTGAAGGCGGCAGGAGGTGTAATATTGATTCAGGTCAAAATAGAACAACACAGTTAAACGGTGAATTTAATTTATTTTGTAAAATGTATAAAATGCCCCCAGCCTCCAGAGGTTTAACGTGACATATTTGAATGTCAGTCAGTCACCAAGGCCACTGGTTCTGCTGTGTTCAATGTTAAAGATGACAGGACCAATGGGGTCTCAATATACTTCTTTTCTTTTTACGAATCTGATGTTTCACTGAAGAAACAACTTATCATCCACGATATTAAATACCTCGCTGGCACTGTATATGTAGGAGCCTCTTTGAAAACACAGCTCTGTGTGAAGTTTTGTCTTTAAAAAGAATGAACTTTTAACTTTGAACTTTTAATTGCGATTAATCGCAATTAATCGCGATTAATCGCGATTAATTAATCGCAATTTCAAAATGTGCGATTAATTAGTTAATTTTTTTTAATCGATTGACAGCCCTAGTATTTATACATATAAATATATATTTATGCATATAAATATTTATTTATATGTATATATATATATATATATTTACACATATATATATATCTATATTATTATCTATATTTATGTGTATAAGTATATATATAAAAATATATATGTAAATGTTTAAATATATATCTATATGTATATAAATATGAATGAATATTTATATGTATACATATATATATACATATTAATAAATACACATATATATATTTATATGTATATTCACACACATTAATCTATATTTATATTAGGGCTGTGAAACGATTACAATTTGTAATCGGGTTAATCACAGGTTTTTGTGGATTAATCATGATTAATCACATATTACCGATATTCTCGGTATATTTTGTGAGAACATAGAGATTTATGACAAAAGACGGATATATACATTTATACATTCTTCTATACAATGGTGCTGCAACTCAGCAGTTATTTAGCAGTTTTCTTCCATATGGAACATTAATACATCTTCATCCTAAACAGAATGTTTAACCCTCCTGTTACCTTTGGGTCAATTTGACCCCATTCAATGTTTAATGTCGGTGTTCTTTGGTCAATTTGACCCCAGGCTGTTTTCACTGTGTCAAACATATCAGAAATATCAACTTTTTATTTATTTAAAGGGCTATTTAGGTAGTCAACAAACAAACATAAAGTACCTCACACTTAAACTTGGGAAACAATATTAATTCTAATAATTTTCTGGAGGTTTTAATTGCTGGGGTCTAATTTGAGGGTAAAATATGTTAGTAAATGTAAAGGTAACAGGAGGGTTAAACAGAGCATTTTCTCTTGTTTGTCAACCATTAACTCCACCATGATACAATCTAAAGGTGGACAGATTGACAAGTGACTTTTTTGCTCGGTCGATGCTGGCGCGGCATGCGGAGCTCTGTGGCCGCCAGGCGGAATCGATAAGTGTTAACGCATGGCGAAGAGACAGAAATGACATGCTGCTGTGGAGATACGATCAACAACAGGCGTTTGGTTTAATAAAAGAACAAGGCGTGCTCTGAGAACATGTCGGGGCGGGCCAATCTTTTTAATGTCATGCGATCTACCAACACTACGCCGCGATCGACTGGCAGGTCGCGATCGACGATGTTGAGACCCTGATCTACAGGAAGTAAAAGTCGTAACAGGTTTCCGGAGGTGAACCTGCGGAAGGATCATTACCGATGAACAGACCGTCTGCATGAGGCGGACAGAGTTCAGATTAGTGGTGGATTGGAAGCTCATTTTGCAAGTGACTTTTTTTCGTCGACGACCAACAACAGACAGTTGGAAGCTCATTCTGCGCATCGTTAAATGCGTCAACAAAAACTAGTTAAACCTGTAATTGAATTAACTGAGTTAACGCGTTATTTTTCACAGCACTAATTAAAAGCAGTTTTGAACAGGTGGGTTTTGATTAGTGATTTAAACGATGAAAGTTCGGTGCAGTCACGGATGATTTTGGGGAGAGAGTTCCAGAGGGAGGGGCAGAAATGGAGAAGGCTCTGTCACCCCATGTCCGGTGCTTGGTCCTGTGAGTTAATTTCAAACGGGCCGTATCCAGCCCTCGGGCCGCTAGTTGAATAGGCCTGATATAGAGGGTCATGATTTGCTTAAATGTCCTTACATGTGCTTCAGAGTGTTTTGCACAGTTTATGGAGTTAATTGAATCCTAACTTTGAGTGTGTAATAAATTATTTAAAATAATAATAAAAAAGAAAGTGTGTGTGTGTAGGGGGGGGGGGGGACAACAATTAGGCCCTGGCATTTTTGGCCCAGACAGGCCCACCCCAATCGGTTGGACCACACCCACCAGCACAAAAATACTCGCCTAATATACTCGTCTTATATACCGTGCTGTACAGTCATATATATACAGTATTCCCCCAAACCACTACAAAGACTACATGCAGTAAGCAATGGTACCAGTGCATATAGACCAGTGTACTCACCCACTTCCTGCAACTTCCATCTCTGGTGAACACCTTCCTCACAACAGGGCTTTTAGCCTCTTGTTTGGGATGGTAGTTTAAAAAAGCCTGCCTCAATGAAGGGTCAGGACGGGCAAAGTAATCTACACCCTGTTCTTCCTCATTGTTTTTATCCTCCACTGCTCCGCCTCTAGCCTCCACTCCAACTGCAGCTTGACTTGCCTGGACATACAGAGTCAAGGAGAGATGATTACAAGTAGGCCTAACTTTAACTTAACAAGGTCCAAAACAATAAAAGCTATTAAAACTATAAGTATCTGCTCCTACTTTGTACTACTGTATTTGACATAGTGGCTGTCTGTATACATTGGCTCTTTGTAGGCTATACATGTTCTATTCTCTTTGTATGTTTGTTAGTTTTGCAATAATAATAATAATAATAATGCAGCTTTTTTGTTCTTGTTGCCATACTGTAGGTCACTGAATGACATCACTGGGTCATCATGCATCACACATCGACATCTTTATAAGCCCTCTAAGATGATTATTTGTTGAATTGGATCCCCATTAACTTATTTGCCATCTTGGTGACAGCTATTCTTCTGAGTTCCGCACATTAAACAAACAACATTCAACATATATGAAAATGTGACACTAACAACAGTGTGTGCACTATGGGTATTTTTTTAAGCTGCCAGCGTCCGTTTTACTATAATCCTATGGAGTAGACCGTGCTGAGCCTTTTTTTCTCCACCATCGGTAGCGTTTTTTCTGCAGCTCAGGCGTCTTTTCCAGTTAAAAGTTAAACTTCTCAGAGAAAAACGCCCTACGCTAAATCAAGCACTTTTGACAGCTGACCAATCACAAGCAAGACCTGTCCGCTGAAAAGCTAAAGGTAGCTAAGCGTAGCAAGTAGGTTGGCTAGCTTGTGTGGTTGGCTAGCTAGCTAATTATATTGTCATCAAGTGCATTACGACAAACACATCAACTGATTATTGATATGTGCATGAATTCAAACATGTTGACAGTGTTGTTGTCTTGGGTAGTTAGCTTATTCACCTGTTTAACGTTTTGTACTATCGCGAAATGTTGTAGTAACATTATTATGACAACAAAAGCTCTCGGCTGCTTTGTAACAAATGTTGCCAGCGTCTTTTCTACCTGAAAAAGCGCTCCGGCGGGTTTTCATTAAAAACGCCAAGTGGCACACGCCTAAGCTAGCTGTGTAGTAACGTCAGCCAGCTGTAGCTATAGTCTGTAGCTATATTTTCCTTACCGGATCAACTAAAGTTGAGGCTGACTCAGCCCTTCTTCCTCTGTATCTGTGCCTGCTGCTCCTGCTCCTCTCTGCCAGCCTCCTCTTTAACCTGTTGCTGCTGTGGTAACGTTAACATTAAACTTGTGGAGCAGCAGCAGCAAACATGTCCCTAATGTTGACACATTTGGCAGTATCTGCCTCAGTCTCTTTTCTTTTCTCTATAATTTTCCCAGCCTCCCTTCCGTTTTTGTGTGCTTTTTCCCCTCCATCTCTCAAGTATCCAGGCTCAGCAGCACCGAAAGTCAGACAGAGGGTCTCGTGCGTAAACCCCCAACCTCTCTCTCTGTTGATTAGGCCAGCCCTATCTGTATAGAAAATGGACCAATGGGCGCTGTCCCATTTATGGGCCATTCGATGGTAGCTTTCGGCCGGCCGCGATATTTCAGGGCGGCGGTCCAAAACACAAAAACGTTGTTTTGTTTTGTGGACCGGCCGGCTTCATTAAAACTACGCTGCCCAGCGGGCATTTGCCCGGTATGCCAGATGGCCTATCCAGCCCTGGGGGGGGCACACAACCCAATCTCGCCTCGGGCAACCAAAGGGCTAGAGCAGATGATTGTGAAGGAATAGGTCTGTGAGGTGAGAAAAAGACGATCTGTGTGAATATCAATCTGAGACCGGCCACCGTGAAGCTACACTGCCCTCTAGCGGCCATCGGTGGTAAGACCCCTCTATTAAAACCCTAAGGTTCAGAATAACAGTTGGATAGATAATGTTAGTAATAACCTTATGTTTACACATCATTTCTCTTTGTATTGTGTTATAAATATATATATTTATATGTATATATAACAGGCCAGTGATTATTATTTCTCTTTCTTTTAAAGATAGAGAATGAGGGCGCTTCATCATTAATATAATACATATTTGAACTTATTAATATATAATATATATTGAATAATGATATATTATATTATTATTATACAATGTATTATAATAATAATAATAATTCGGACTTCTCTAGCGCTTTTCTAAATACCCAAAGACGCTTTAAAGGGAACAAGAGACAGACAGAACAAACAAAAAGATAGCAGACAAGACGAACAAACAGGAACAGTAACGTAAAGAAAGGAAAACAAACTGGGGAAGCTGATGCATCGTATCAGGGTAAGGGATTAGCAGGTGAAAGCAATTTGGAAGAGGTGTGTTTGAGGGCTTGCTTGGGAAATAAAGGAGGGTGGGAGCCTGACGGATGTGGATGGGGAGAGCGTTCCATGGTTCGTCTCCAGCTCTCCTCTGACCATAAAAGAGTGACGTGTAACAAGCTGATCAGAGTGTCGTAAAGCGGTCAGAGTGTCATTGCTGATCTCTCAGGTGTTCTGCAGCCTTATGGTAAGCGTTCTGCCACCGGACGCGTTGAAAAAATTCTCGCGTTTGACGCAGCAGTCTTGACGCGCGTCGAAAAAAGTGTGTTCACCAGACGCGTCGGGGCGGGTAATAAATGAGTGGGAACCACAGGACCAGAAAGCGTGCTTCCACTTTTTAGTGGACTGAGCTGCCTCCTATGAGGGCCGTGAGGGACATTATTCAGATACCTCTCACACACACTACTGAAATGCTCTCACACACCACACAGAAAAGCTCTCACACACACACACTACTGAAAGCTCTCACACACACACTAGTGAAGTGCTCTCACACACACATTGCGAATGCTCTCACACACACTACTGAAAACCAATGTGTTTGTTGTGCATTAATGAATCCATTTGTGATGAAAAGAATATAATGTGAAGAGGCTCAGTCTCATCTGTGAACAGTTGCTGAGGGCTGATGATGTTCAGGAGAAAGCGGACTATTGCATTTTTTCAGTGTGGTGCTTTGCCTTTCAGAAGAGAGACCATGATAGTCTCTAATCCTGGACACTAGAAGACAGAAAGAGGCCTTGAGTCGGAGACTTGTTAAAGACTCATGCTGCAGTTATTGATGAGAAAATGATTGTCGAGTGAAAAGTGAAGGCAGCGTCACTGCATTAAAAGAGGATTCGACACAAATCAACTCTCCGCAGACTGGGCTACTGGCAACAGCTGTCAGAAGGAAGCTTTCTCAAAACCTTCACAGATGTTCATCTCTGTGGATGAATGACTGACTGTGACATGGCCCAGCTGTGCATATATGAAGGTTTTATGATGGAGTTCGGGAGACTGGAGCTCGTTCGCTGGAGGACACTCCTCCAGCTGGTGATTTTTTCAAAAAGATTGTCACGTTTTTTAATGAGCATGAACTGATTTACAAAATCGTGTTTGTTGGTTGGATGGAGCTAATACACAGATACAAATGAAAGGGCTGGTGGCCAGGTCTCACATGTTATTTATATCATGCAGAATTTCATGCATCTCATCAGGCTGTACTGGCGCATTCAGCGATCTGAAGACAACATGGGCACTGTTATGAACATTGTAATTTGATAACTAACCTCCAGCCTTCAACATGTTTTTGTTTGCATCAGAACAAAGTGGAGCACACTGACTTGCTGGTTGGCTGGTGATGTCAACTCAGCAAAGGCATTTTGTTTTCTGAACTCCGCCAGAGAGTCTTTCCTGATAAATACAAGAGCAGAACTGTTGAGCGCATGTTATGAACAGTTTATGGCAAGTCCACTTTCTTTGTGACATGTTTGGACCATGAACACTATTTGATTGACATCTGGAAGTTTAATATTGAGAAAAGTCTATCATGATTTGGTTGAAGGCTTTATTCAAAACAAAGTTAACAAATGACAGACCTATATGTAAGAAGGTTGCTTTCTCACAACTCTGTATTCATGCCTGTGCAGCATGACAGAACAGTCATACAAACTCTTATGAGAAATCTGACTGATAACTTTAAAATTCAAATAGTATTCTATTGAGAGTACATTTGCTCCATCAAATACAGACTTCTGTACAAAAAAAATCTTGCATTGATAGAGCTTTCTTCAGATGAAAATGGTTGATGTCCAGTCCTCATTTGCTAACATCTCTGTCTGAAACATGCATAATTTTATGTAATGTTGAATTAGACAATTGTAAACAATAGATTTTTAGGTATTTTCTAATATCAACAGACTTCATAAACTTTTAAAACTTTGTAAGTTTAATAATTTACAAATGTTTTCTTTGGATTATTAACATTACTGCCTAACTAACTAACACAGAGTAATCATTGAAGTGAAACAGATATGGCAGCAAATATCCTCTGCAGACATGGAGAAACCCACGAGCCCCTGAGAAACTCATTTCATGCAGCCGCATGTCAGAGGGCAAATGGTGGCTCTGATGACATCATGTGGATAACCTGTCTTTCACTCAACTAACCAATGTCTCAGGACTAATGTTTGATAGACAGAACCAAGACAAAGGAATATCTGACACCGGGACTATGAGAGTATGTCAACAGAGTGCTCAAGAGACCCTGGCTGACCTGGCTCAAAAACACGCTCAGGTTAGCTGCAGAGCCGGTGAACCTGATCAGAAGCCTCAGCTGAGTTAGATTTAGTGATTCTTGACTTCTTAGACAGTTAACTGCTTTGGCTTGTGGGACGACAGTGATTCATGCCTCAGCTGAATTATACTCTATCGCAATTTTTGACCATTGAATATTTATTATTTTCTCTAAGGAGCCAGATTAATTCTTGGAGTCATCGAAGATTCTTTTCTGTTTTGAGACAGCTCACATCTGGATTATAATAGCCTGATAATAAGATTAGTGACTTTCTTAATAGTGATGAAAACCCAGTCGACATCTTTTGGCATGTGTCCGATTTTAAAATATTGCAAGATGAAAGTCAATTGAGTGCTACGTGCAAATCTGATCCAGATAACGAGAGATCTACAGGTCTGATGGTTAGTCAGTACACGGGCATGTGATGATCAAACTGATCACAGCAAATACTGAGTCTTGAGCTCCCTTTTGTCTGAGTTAGTTTTACATCAATGGAACATTGCAGATCAGAGGCTTGTGATAATATCATGAGTCATTTTTTGAGTTATCTGGTGTGTTTTACCAGAATTATCTGGCTATAATGTTTATGGATATGAACCTGCAAACCTATATGCTTGGAAATGTTGTTGAGGCTTATAATTATTGTGATGGATAGTTTGAAGCACAGTACATATGCATTTTGGGATATGGACTGCTGTAACTATGAATTTCTGCTTAATTGTGATAGTTTCAAACAGGCTCATGTGTTAATCTGATATCTGAATACTAGGATTTCAAATTACTGTGTGATATGGACATCTGAAAAACAATGTCTCAGTTTAAATGTAACTTTGCTTCATCAAAGCTTGATAGCCTTCCTGTGTTTTAATGGTATTACCAGTCTGTAATGATTATATAAAGGAAGAAAAGAGTAACAGTGACTGTTTACCTGTGAGAATATACAAGCACTAAAATCAGGCCATTATTTAATCAATATTCTGTGCAGCTGCCTCATCACCACTGATTTTCTTTATTCAGCTCATGAAGTTGAATAGCTGGTCTAACAAGACCAGTACAGATGAATCCTTTATCTGATGCTATTAGGAGGTCAATATGTATGGTGAATAAGTTTGTCCATATATAGTATGTGAATAGTGTGTGTGGGAAAGGCGCTCAGGCTGGATGATGACGTTGCGTGACGACCCGATCCAGGAACTGATTAATTGAAGACTCAGACAAGTGATGTAGTCAAACTGTAATGCAGTCGATGTTTATTTAACACAAGATACAAATAAAAAGGTTAACAACTAAATAAGTAAACTCAAGCTGATGAGCACAGTGTTTTCAAAGTGATGGATCAATATCTGAACGTCCGTATCCGTCTAGAAGGATCAATTCGAAGACCTCTATTCCTTCTTTTTATGGACATTTTGCTCAAATAGTTTGAAATCGATTTTTACGGACACTCTGGACTCGCACACCTCTCACACATGATTACAAGACTTTGTGATACAGCATGTACCAAGGAATGACATCGTAGTACACATTACATCAGTTACATACATCACACACAGATTATATTGAGAGTGCGTCACTACATAGGGACTCCACCACAAGTTAGCCGCCCGCATGCGGTCTGCAGCGTAAAGACACCTTAATCCTAGAGTGCTTTAATATAAAATAAAATATCTGTTTCAAACGAATCGATGCTGCAGAGACCAGTGGAAATACTCACAGTATCGTCGATATGGAAACAATATTTACAATGAGATGAACCGTGGGACAACAGCACCCTGTGGACCACACGTAACAGCACCGGCACACAGCTTGAACTCTTCTTTGAGGCCCACTGTATCTGGCTGGCAACTCTCAAAAAATGTCCTCAGGTGTAGGTTCATCTGCAGGCAGGGTCACGGCGTCACCTGCATGGATCCTGGGGATGGGAGAGAGAGAAAGAGAGAGAAACAAACATTATATCCTGTGGACTCTCTTGTGTTTGGTCTTGCAAAACTTTCCCCACAAACATCACAACTGAATGGTTTCTCTCCTGTGTGGACTCTCATGTGTTGCTTCTGATTTTCCTGCTGTGTGAATCTTTTCCCACAAACATCACAACTGAATGGTTTCTCTCCCTCCTGTGTTTCTTCAGATCTCCCTGTTGTCTACATCTTTTCCCACAATCATCACAACTGAATGGTTTCTCTCCTGTGTGGACTCTCATGTGTTGCTTCAGATTTTCCTGCTGTGTGAATCTTTTCCCACAAACATCACAACTGAATGGTTTCTCTTCTGTGTGGACTCTCATGTGTTTCTTCAGATCTCCTGCTGTGTAATCTTTCCCACATCACAATCAAATGGTTTCCCTCCTGTGACTCTCATGTCTCTCAGATCTCCCTTGTGTAAATCTTTCCCACAATCATCACAACTGAATGGTTCTTCTCTGTGTGACTCTGTGCAGCTTCAATCTCCTGTTGTCTAAATCTTTTCCCACAAACATCACAACTGAATAGTTTCTCACCTTTGTTGACTCTCGTGTGATAATTCAGACCTCCCTGTTGTCTCAATCTTTTCCCACAAACATCACAACTGATTGGTTTCTCTCCTGTATGGACTCTCATGTGTGTCGTCAAGATTTCCCTGTTGTGTAAATCTTACACGATGTCTTTAGATGCTTTCTCTCTCATGAGCTCACGATCGTGATTCATTGGATTTATTACCAGTGTTACATCCCACATGACTTAAAGAGCTTGCTTATATTTCAGGGCATACAGCGAGCTCAGATGCCCTGGGCTCCTTCCTTGTCCCGTCTTCACTGTCAGGTCCAGAATCAGGCAAGCTGCAATCACCACAACTGACCTCAGTCTGAAGAGTCAGAGCCTCTTCATCACATCAGCATTTGGATCATGAATGATGATGTGGATTTGGTTCCTGTCTGGTCTGATCCCGGGTCCTCTCCGACTAGTTTCCGTCTGTATTGTAAGTAGCTGGGCTACAGAAGTGAACCGCCTCTCTGTTGTCCCTCCGTCTAGCTTTGATGAAGCCGTGAGGTCTGAGTTTATCAATCTTCACTCTTCACAAGAACAGCAGTGGATAAGAACTTGGTGATATCGGCCTCCTCCAGCACAATAGGCTGATCTCCCTCTAGGCGGGTCCAGAGATCCTCAGCTCCTCTTTTTATGAGGAGTGCTCAAAGCTCCCTCTTTTATGACTCCGGCTCCTCTTGGTCCCTGGTCCTCAGGGGACATCTGGTTTAATCCAAACCAGCTGCTGGACATCTGCAAGGAGGGCACATTATGAACAGCGGTGAAACTTCAGACTGATATCAGCTTTCATCACTTTATTAAATGTGTATTTGTTGCTCTTCGTAGCCTGAAACACAGAAATACAAAACAATATATTTGCTTAAGCAGCGGGGCCCTATTTCTCGTCATTGGCTCAACAAAGTGATCAAATGTCCTATTTTTCCGCTTAATTCATGGATGATTGACATCAGAGCTCTCGTCTCAAAGAGCTGATCAGCCTCAAACTGTCTGGGTAATTCTAGCAGGCGTCAGTCCCTCAGGATGATGCCAAATCCAAGACATCAAAAGAGCGTCGATCACAGAAACGTGATTTATAACGGCACGAGTCACAGCTACGGCATACAGCTGACTTTCCTGATGTTCTGCATCACCGACACTAGACCACACTGGACCACTATGTTACTTTACATGTCATTAAGCAGATGCTTTGTCAAAGCAACTACAATGAGTGCATCAACCAAGGTACAAACTCAAGAACAACAAGAACCCAGAAAGTAACATTTCTTCAAGAAGGTCAAGTACCAAAAGTACACAAGCAGAGCCACTGAAGTGCTAATCTGTGTTTTCATCAGATGAGTCTAGAAGATGTGTTTTCAGTCTCCGGCCAGAAGCTGCAGAACTTCCTGCTGTCCTGATGTCAGTGGGAGCTCGTTCTACACCAATGAGGGAGCCAGGACAGCAAACAGTCTGGATGTGAGTGGTGAGCTCAAAGGGCAGAAGTCACAAGTCGATTGGCTGTTGCCAGGCAGACGAGCGGCTGATAAGTGCTGCGGTTTGCAGCCACATCCAGGATGTAGGCAGGGGCCCGATCGTTCAAACCGCAGTACCAGAACCAATGTTGTAGGCGGATGCTGCTCCACGAGTACCCATGAAGAGAGGAGAGCGAGAGGATCAGTTGGGTGTCATCATGGCTATGGTAGGAGAGCCAATGACAGAGCCGGGAGAATTGATTATTACCAGAGAGAGGAGGAGGGAGGGACCCAGGGCGGAGCCTTGAGAGACCCATGGTGAGAGGAAGGATCAGACACAGATCCCTCTCCAAAGTCCTGCCAGTAAGTGTAGTCCGTTGGGGTGGGAGAAGAGGTGGAGCCCTGAGATACCAGGACTGAAGGGAAGAGATAAGGATCTGGTGGTTTCACGGGGTGTCAAGTGCTGCAGAAGGTCTGGAAGGATAAGGACGGAGGCATGGCAGAGGTGGAAGGAGATAAGGGACAGAGGAGAGGCACTAGCAGAGTGAGGATGGGACAGAGGGAGAGGGAGGCTGCTCTGAGTGGAAGGACAAGGACAGAGGAGGCTACTCTAGCAGAGTGAGAAGGATAAGGACAGAGGAGAAATGCTCTAGCGTGAAGGATAGGACAGAGCTGCTCTAGCAGAGTGAAGGATAGGACAGAGGGAGAGGGCTGCTCTAGCAGGAGTGAGATGGGGCAGAGGAGAGGCTGCTTAAGCAGAGTGAAGGATAGGACAGGAGGCTGCTCTAGCAGGTGGAAGGATAGGGACGGAGGGACAGGATGCTCGAGGCAGGAGTGAAGGATAAGGACAGAGGAGAGACAGGCTGCTCTAGCAGAGTGAAGGATAAGGACAGAGGAGAGGCTGCTCTAGCAGCGTGAAGGATAAGGACAGAGGAGAGAGGGATGCTCTGGCAGGTGAAGGATAAGGACAGAGGAGAGAGAGGATGCTCGGGCAGTGAAGGATAAGGACAGAGGAGAGACGGAGGCTGCTCTAGCAGAGTGGGATAGGACAGAGGGAGAGGCTGCTCTAGCAGCGTGAGGATAAGGACAGAGGAGGGCTGCTCAGAGTGAAGGATAAGGACAGAGGGAGAGGCCTGCTCTAGCAGAGTGAAGGATAAGGACGGAGGAGAGGATGCTCTGGCAGGTAGAAGCTGCTCAGACAGCAAGAGGCCAGTCTCTGTTGGGCATGTGTCTCCTAGACTGAGTGAGGGTCAAGAGGTTCGTTGCACGTGGAGACAGGAGGACACTTGGTTGAAGATAGCTCGCTCCCAGGAGTTTTGGAGAAAGGAGAGGAGACGGTCTGGGTTGCTGACTGGGCAGGTCCGAGGAATCAGTTCTTCAGGAGAGGTTGACTCTCGCCTCCTTCAGAGAGTTGGAAACAGCCAGTTGAGAGGGAGCTGTTAATAAGATGGGTGAGAAGATCAGAGGTCCAGAACTGTGATCTGGAGTCTAGGACAGGAGGGCCCCAGAGGGTCAAGAGGCAGGTGGTCAGTCAGGAGGCGGAGGTCAACCAAGCTAAGAACTTGATTAGGAGACAGGGGTCAAGAGGGAAGGGGATGAAGAAGAAGTCGGTGCGGAGTGATAGAGGTAGGTTAGTAAAGGAGGCGTGTGTCATCTTCGTTTGTAAAGAAATAAAGTATGGAAGGGTGGAAGGAGGAGGGGCAGGGGGTCCAAGGAGGGTTGGAAGATGAGGCAGGGTTCTTTGGGGTGGAGAAGAGACCGAATGTTGGGTGAGAGAAGGGCTTTGGCTGCAGGAGACAGAGAAGGAGGAGAGGGAGATTGTTCTGGGAGGCAGGTGGGTCAGCTTTATTATTAGATTTTCGCCATTTTCCTTTCCGTCTTCATGGTGTTTCAGGATCACCGGGTCAAGGCGACCACGGAGAGGAGGGAGGAGACGATTAAGCGTCTTGGAGGACAAGAGATGAAACAATGTGCATTACTATAAAACAATGAACATTACTGTAAAACAATGAACATTAATGTAAAGAGCAATGTACATTAATATAAAACAATACATTACTATGAAACAATGAACATTACCTTAAAAACAATGGTTTGATATGCCAAAGAATATACATACTGAAACGTATGCATTACTATAAAACAATAGACATTACAATAAACAATGTACATCACGGAGTTCCACAAGGTTCTGTGCTTGGACCAATTTTATTTACCTTATACATGCTTCCTTTGGGCAATATTATCAGGAAACACCCATAAACTTTCATTGTTATGCAGATGATACTCAACTATATTTATCGATAAACCAGAGGAGAGCAACCAACTGGTAAATTCAAGCATGTCTTAAAGACATAAAAACATGGATGACTGCAACTTCTTGATGTTAAACTCAGACAAATGTCATTTATAGGGATGGATTCCTACATTGTTTAACCCCTGTATGCCACAGCTGAAGAAGGTCTCCCCTTGTGTGGACAGGCCGTGGTTATTCCACTGGTTGATAAATTCTGTTACTGCCCTTTCAATTCTTGGGGAAATAAACATAATGCAGACAGAATAGATGTACTTCATTCAATGAGTCAGTATACCCTGCTCCTCCATGAAGTTAAACATATTAATAAAGTGTCTAGATACAACTCTATTCAATTCTGCTATAGTCTCTCAATCCTTTGGTTGTGTACTGAAACTCCTGTAACTAACACCGACTGTTCAGTCCTCTTCTTTCCAACATAAACTGGGCAACAGTATATTTTCCATACCATGATCACATCTGACCGTAGGCAAACCAAAGTTGTACTCCTCCAAAAATAATGACAAGACACTTAAGGCTCTGTTGTTAGATAAGCACCGTAAGTATATAATGGTCCGACTAAGCCATCAACACAGCCATGAAAGACCATCCATCATCTAATCAGCTTGTGGTTGCCGTCAAAATGCCTGTTGGGAGATATAAAGTACATTAATAAAACATATATATATAGAAAAAGCTTGCAAACTGTTGATTACCTTTATTGATAATACAAAATAGTTATAGTCAACTTACCATAATTGGTTGGGAGACACCAATTGCTATAGACCCTTCGTATGGCATGGCCAGTCTAAATGACCCAATGGGATCCACTTGATCGAGGGCTCTGTCTGACCATGGCAACGCTGAACCCTTAAGCCACGTGATCTCAGGCTTCCAAGAGCGTATGCTTCACCTGCATTTGGAGTGTTCTGTAGTGTAGTCTGCGCTGTCAGGTCTTGATTTGACAATGTGCATATCTTAATGGCTCCAACTCCCAGGTTTGTCTGTGTCTGTATAGGGTTCTTGACTGATTCCAAAACACGTTAATTCTCTGCATATGTCATACCAATGGATACACAGTGAGCAATCTGTTGGCCCGGCTATGCTGTATCGGGGCCGACCTGGATGGCCAGTCAAGATTGTTAGGGTATCAAATTGTTGAATCATCACTGGATCCCTGTCTGGCCTCATGTTCATGAAGAAAGTTGCGAAGCATCATACAATGATCCTAGTAGATTACTCACATCACTATCATCATGATTATGTCTGGACACAGCAAGAAATGCAGATAGAGTTCGTTAATGATCTTCAAAGCTCTCTATAAAGCCTCTCCTGAGTAATTGTTGGACTCCTCATTGCAATGACTCAATGCATTGCAGAGCACTAGTAAAAACGTCGCGATATCGTCTTCGTTGCCTCTTACCTCAAAAATAAAGTTTGGACGTGAAAACAAAGAGGATCAGGTGAACATGCATTGTGTAAAAACATACACGGATGGTAGTCCTCTGCGGATCCTAGACATATATATATATATTGCCAGCCGGACACAAAATTCAACCATGACAACACTTCAAAAGTTGCCCAATGCAGCGGAAAACCGTAGGACCTGGCAACACTGCCTTCGTTTCAAGTGAAATGCCTTCCGTTTCCAAGTGAAATGCCTTCCGTTCAAGTGAAATACCTTCGTTTCCAAGTGAATTTTATATATGTGTGTATGAAGCTTTTCATATCATGTGTGTGTGTGAGCTTTTCCTGGTAGTATGTGAGAGATTTTCAGTTGTGTGTGTGAGCATATAGTTTTCACTAGTGTGTGTGAGGCATTTCACTGGTGTGTGCAGTGTGAAACATTTCGGTAGTGTGTGTGAGGCATTTTCAGTGGTGTGTGTGAGCATTTCACTGGTGTGTGAGCATTTCGGTGATTGTGTGTGAGGAGCATTTCACTGAGTGTGTGAGAACATTTCACTTTCACCGTGTGTGTGAGAGCATTTCAGTAGTGTGTGAGAGCATTTCAGTAGTGTGTGTGAGGCATTTCACTGGTGTGTGTGGCGTATAGTTTTTCAGTAGTGTGTGTGAGAGCATTTTCAGTAGTGTTGTGGAGAGCATTTCACTGAGTGTGTGAGAGCTTTTCAGTAGTGTGTGTGTGTGAGAGCTTTTCAGTGGTGTGTGTGAGAGCATTTCAGTAGTGTGTGTGCGAGAGGTGATACTGAATAATGTCCTCACGGCCCCTCATACCTCCCACCTCCTTAAAGCTACCAACTACTCTCTTCTTCTCTCTTTGATACGTGTCTCTGAGACTTTTCCACCTCTGGTGGATCTCCTCTACCATGAAACATATGCGGTTGGTTGATAGTAAAGTACAACAAATCGCGAGAATAAAGCAAATACATACATTCAAAATTTACCAGGTAGTCCCACGGCTGGACCTTGTTCCACGCTTTATCTTTATAGCTCGGTTTGGTAAGCATAAAGAGTTGTATCGTAAAGTTAAAAGGATTCGGGTGCCCAGCTAAGACAGCGACAATAATCTTTCCTCCATTTTTTCGACCCGGCAGGACGATGACTGACGGACTGCTCAACGCTGATTGGCTGACGCAACTATGACTCACAGCGTCTTTGCTGCCAGAGTTGGGAAATTTGAACTCCTGTGGCGATCAGCGAGCTGCGTCTGTTCGCGCTGTTCGCTGAGTTCGCCCCGCGACAAACCCTCTGTTCGTGCTGCTTCAAACGCGTCTGACGCGCTGCTCGCTGGAAAATACGCAGCCTACGCAGCTTCGACGCAGCTTTGCATTGACTTAACATGTAATCTCGACGCGCGTCAAAATTTTGACGTGTCCGGTGTGAACACACCATCAGTCTTTGATGTTACTTCAGCTCCAGAAGCTGTGGTGAAAGGGTTAAACTGCATTGAGTGCAGCTGGTCCTTTAGTCTGAGTTGTTTCTGATGATCATCTTTTGAATCAACATTACAACTTAAAACACCATCAAGTCGCTAGGTCACACTGAGTTGTGGTGTTTCATAATCTATTGGGATCAGATTATAATCTGCATAGAAACCAAAACAACACAAAGAGATGTGAGACATTGTTAGTGTGAGCGTGTTAATTCAGCTTGTTAGAAACTGAACAATGAGACGGTTTAGCCAGCTTTATATTAATAAAGTAATATGAACCAGGTTGACAGCACATTTATACTAATAAAGTAATACTATGAACCAGGTTGTTTATATTAATAAAGTAATACTATGAACCAGGTTGTTTATAGTAATAAAGTAATACTATGAACCAGGTTGTTTATAGTAATAAAGTATTACTATGAACCAGGTTGTTTATATTAATAAAGTAATACTATGAACCAGGTTGTTTATATTAATTAAGTAATACTATGAACCAGGTTGTTTATATCAATAAAGTAACACTATGAACCAGGTTGTTTATATTAATAAAGTAATACTATGAACCAGGTTGTTTATATTAATAAAGTAATACTATGAATCAGGTGTTTGTATTGATAAAGTAATACTATGAACCAGGTTGTTTATATGAATAAAGTAATATTATGAACCAGGTGTTTCATGTCATCTTGATGACAAAGTCTCTCAGATCTTTTTTGTAGTCCATCTCCTGGACGTTGTAGTTCCACCGTGCAGACTGACCTCACTAACATTGCCATCGCATCGCCTTACGTAGTTTGGTGAGAGTGGAGTCTGATCCTCTCTTTCTAACTCCTCATGGTCTCCTTCCCATCTCCCTTGACCCGTGGCGTATTTCCCCAGAATTGAGAAGTGGTTAGAAGCGGCGTTGGGGAGGTCACTATCTGACTGTTGGACTGTGACCTTCTGCAGCATCGTCTCCAGGAGAAATGCTAAGACTGTTGGTGAAGCAGAGACTCGGCGGCTTTGAACACACTCTGGGGCTGATTGACAGATTCACAGCAGATTATGAGGAAGTTTTCGTTTGGGGAAATGGCGACCTATGAGCTCAGAACCGTGTTCACCCTCGAGTTCAGCTGCACAGATCAGGTTTGTGCTTTTCATTATTATCCCGTCTTCGTGCTCGTGTTCCGGGTTTACGTCGACACGGCGAGGAGATGTCGGTAAATAATAATAAATGAGAGGGAGGGCCCCCTCCTGTGAGAAGGAGCACCGAGCAGATCGAGGTCAGGACCACGTCACGGGATGTGGGTGCTGGAAGAGCCGGACTTGTTTTGGGAGAGCAGAGTGGTTTGGGTTCTGACCTGTGCTGCCTGAGAAGGACTCTGTGATGCATCACATGAGCTTCTGTTGACACGTGATCAGAGAATAAATCCTCCGCTGGAAAGGGAAAGCAGAGAAGAGGTCGTTGGCTGAATTATGACTTCAGACGTCCAGTTGTGGAAATCGTTAGTGTGGTGCATTGTTTTATAGTAATGTACATTGTTTACAGTAATGTTCATTGTTTTATTATAATTGGTGCTGTAATGAAAATAACGCGTTAACTCAGTTAATCCAATTACAGGTTTAACTATTTTTTTTTAAAAACGCATTTAACGCATGCGCAGAATGAGCTTCCAATCCGTCTGTTGTTGGTCGTCGGGACGAAAAAAAAGTCACTTCAGAATCAGAATCAGAATCAGAAACAGGTTTATTGCCAAAGAATGTTTTCACAAACAAACGAGGAATTTTTTTGGTGGAAGGTGCAACATTTGGACATGACAAACAAACAACAATCAGCGACGGAAAAAGACAACAAATAATGTGAGAGTGTTTGGGTGTGTTCTTCCAAGTGGTGTGTTTTAGTTAATTAGTGCATATTAAAGTGGCGTGTGTGGAGAGGGAAGAAGAAGGAGGAGGGAGGAGGATTGGGAGGAAGAAGGAGGAGGAGGAAGAGGAAGGGCAGGAAGAAGGAGGAGAGAGGAAGGTGGAAGAGAGGTGGTAGTCCTGGGTGACAGTCAGTCAGTCCGGGGTCCGTGATGAGCCCGACCTTGCGACAAAAGCTTTTAGTGTTGGCGGGTGGTCTTAGTCATGATGGATAGCCTCTCTCCCGAGGGAGGACTCGAGAACAGGGAGTCCAGGGTGGGAGGGGTGGCGACAATCTTTCTGGCCCGCTTCCAGTGACCTGGAGTGAACAGGACCTGGAGGAAGGCAGATTGCAGCCGATAACCCTCGGCCGGCGGATGATGCTCTGCAGCCTGCGCTTGTCTTTGGCTGTGGCTGCAGGGTGCCAGGCGGTGATGGAGGAGCAGATGATGGACTCAGCGATGGCGTGTAGAATTGTACCATCATTCTCCCTGGCAGGTTGAATTTCCTCAGCTGCCTCAGGAAGAACATCTCTGCTGGGCCTTCTTGGAGATGGAGCGATGTTCAGCTCCCACTTGAGGTCCTGGGAGATGATGGAGCCCAGAGGCGGTAGGACTCCACAGCGCGTCCCGGGAGTCACACAGGATGAGGCGGGTAGGTGGGGCTGCATTCTCCTGAAATCACAACCATCTCCACTGTCTTCAGGGCGTTGAGCTCAGGTTGTTCTGGCTGCCAGGTCACCAGGTGGTCAATCTCTCTCCCACCTGTAGGCGGTCGTCCCGCCAGAGATGGGTCAATGAGGTGGTGTCATCGCGAACTTTAGGAAGCTTGGCGGACTGGTGACTGGAGGTGCAGCTGTTGGTGTACAGGAGAACAGCAGGGAGAGAACACAGCCTTGGGGGAACCTGTGCTGGTGGTCCGGGAGCCTGAGGCGTGTTTCCCCAGCCTCACGTGCTGCTTCCTGTCGGTCAGAAGTCTGTGATCCACCTGCAGGTGGGCGACACGTGCAGCTGGGAGAGCTTGTCCTGCAGCAGGGACGGGATGATGGTATTGAAAGCAGAGCTGGGGTCCACAAACAGGATCCTGGCGTAGGTTCCTAGAAGTCAGATGCTGGAGGATGTAGTGAAGGGGCCATGTTGACTGCATCGTCTACAGACCTGTTGGCTCTGTAGGCGAACTGCAGAGGTCCAGGAGTGGGTCGGTGATGGTCTTGAGGTGTGACAGGACCCAGCGTTCGAGACTTCATGACCACAGAGGTCAGGGGCGGCAGCCTGTAGTCATTGAGTCCTGTGATCTTGGGTTTTGGGGGCGAGGATGATGGTGGAGGCCTTGAAGCAGGCTGGAGCGTGGCATGTCTCCAGGAGGTGTTGAAGATGTCGGTGAACACGGAGACAGCTGGTCAACACAGTGCTTCAGGGTGGAGGGGAGACGGAGTCGGGCCCGCTGCTGGGGGTTCTGCTTTTAAACAGCCTGTTGGCTCTCTCCAGGATGACGAGGGATGGATTGAGTTGATGGAGGGTGCTCCAGGGTGTGAGCCCCTGATGGGCTGGGGAGGGTGGGCTGATGGTCTGTGGCTTGTTGGTGGGGCTGTGGGATTGTCTCAGGACTGCTCCATTGTCTTTCAAAGCGGCAGTAGAACTCATTTAGCTCATCTGCCAGAAGCACATTGTTCATGGAGTGGGGTGATTTGGGCTTGTGGTTGGTGATCTGCTGAGCCCTCTCAGACAGAAGCAGTGGTTTGCTGAGAGCTGCTGTTGCAGTTTCTCAGAGTACAGGCGTTGTATCCCTCTCCGCCTTGCTAAACCTGTATTTGGACTCTGTGGGTCCTTGTCCCCACTCCTGAATGCCTGGTCCTTCTGCAGTCTTAGCTTCCTGGCTCCGTTGTGAACCAGCGTGTGTCGATGTTATAACTCTCCCTGGAGCTGGATGGAATACAGCTGTCCTCACAGAACCTGATGTAGGAAGTTACAGCCTCTGGGTACTCATCCAGGCTGTTGGTATGATCCTGCAGACATCCCAGTCAGTACAGTCCAAACACGCCCGCAGATCCTCCAGAGCCTCACTGGTCCACTTCTTGAACTTCCTCACCACAGGCCTGCAGAGCTTTAGTCTCTGCCTGTATGAGGAATCAGATGAACCATGGCGTGGTCAGGTTCCCAGTGCAGCTCGAGGAACGCGTGATAGGCCCTGCTGATGTTGTGTAGCAGTGGTCAGAATGCTCTTCACGCTAGCAGGGCATTTAATTAACTGACTATATGAAGGGAGTTCGTGGCTGAGGTTTCCTTTGTTAAAATCCCAGTACAATAACTAAAGAGTCCCGGGAAGGTCCGCTCCACACACCGTATCTGTTCGGCGAGGGTCTGCTGTGCCTCGATTTCCGTTCCCCCTATGACATGTAAACTCCGACCAGGATGAATGAGCGAACTCACGTGGGGGTAGAAGGGTTTGCAGTGAATGATAAAGATTCAGGTCCGGCGAACAGTGCTGTAGAATCACCGTTAAATCGTTGCACCAACGTTGTTGAGGTAAAAGCAGATTCCTCCACCCTTTTTTTTTCCGGAGAGCTCCGTGACCCGGTCGCTCGGAACAGCTGGAAACCAGCGAGCTGGGCGCAGAATCTGTATCGATCCCTTAGCCATGATTCGTGAAACTGGAAACGGAGGATGAGGAGAAGTCTCTGTCTCTCCCCACCAGCAGCTGGAGTTCGTCCAGTTTGTTGCACAGTGGCCGGACGTTGGAGAAATATGCCCGGCAGCTGTCCGAGATCCCCGTTTCCGTGGCCCTGGCGCCCTGATCGTTTCCCTCTCCCGGCGTCTCACTGCGATGGTGGTGAGCCACCTTTACAAAAATCCAGTAACTCCACAGAAGTTAAAAACGTTGGAAGTAAATCCATGGAGTTGTTCCCTGATGTTCAAGAGCTCTTTCTGGTGAAAGAGCTCTGGGAATTCAACAGAAAACAGTATTTAAAAAAAACAACAAAAACATCAGCGCACCAACACACCGAGGCGACCGTCACGGCGCCATCAGGAAACAAAATGAGCTTCCAATACACCGCTAATCTGAACTCTGTCCGCTCTCATGCAGGCGGTCTGTTCATCGGTAATGATCCTTCCATGAGTTCACCTCCGAAACCTTGTTGACTTTTACTTCCTGTAGATCAGGGTCTCAACACGATCGCGACCTGCCAGTCGGTCGCGGCGTGAAATCACAGATCGCATGACATTAAAAGATTGGCCCGCCCCTGACATGTTCTCTAGAGCCGCGTCTTTGTTCTTTTTTATTAAACTAAACGTCTGTTGATCGTATCTCCACAGCAGCATGTCATCTCTGTCTCTTCGTTCTGCGTTAACACTTATCGATCTCCGTCTCGCTGCCACAGAGCTCCGTGCGTGGCGCGCATCGGGACCGAGCAAAAAAATCCTTGTCAATCTGTCCCGATGTCCGGGCGGTGAGTTTCAGCTTTGCAGCGTGTCCCGCCGTCCCTTTCATCACGGCCAGTTCATAAGAAAACCCACACAGTCAGTTTGCCTCAGCAGCTGCTAGAGGAAGACTAGAGGCCTTTTGATTGGATCATGGTGGAGTTAATGGTTGACAAACAAGAGGAAAATGTTCTGTTTAACCCTCCTGTTACCTTTACATTTACTAACATATTTTACCCTCAGGGTCAATTTGACCCCAACAATTAAAACCTCAGAAAATTATTAGAATTAATATTTCCCAAGTTTAAGTGTGAAGTACTTTATGTTTGTTTGTTGACTACCTAAATAGCCCTTAAATAAATAAAAGTTGATATTTCTTATATGTTTGACACAGTGAAACAGCCTGGGGTCAAATTGACCCCAAGAACACCGACATTAAACATTGAATGGGGTCAAATTGACCTGAAGGCAACAGGAGGTTAAACATTCTGTTTAGGATGAAGATGTATTAATGTTCATATGGAAGAAAACTGCTAAATAACTGCTGAGTTGCAGCACCATTGTATAGAAGAATGTATAAATGTATATATCCGTCTTTTGTCATAAATCTCTATGTTCTCACAAAATATACCGAGAATATCGGTAATATGTGATTAATCATGATTAATCCACAAAAACCTGTGATTAACCCGATAAAATTTTTTAATCGTTTCACAGCCCTACTTTTAATGTGTGATTGTGTGCTCTGAACATTCTTATTTGCTTTTATCGTTTGTTTTATTGTAATTTTTAATGCATAGCTTTAGATTTTAAATTATGTGTTGTAAAGCATCTTTGAGTATTATGAAAAGCGCTATAGAAATTGTATGTATTATTATTATTAACTATGGCCCGCAAGACTGCCTGCAAATCAGTATAGCTTGGTAAGAAAAAATAAAACTGACGGACACGCCTCTTTTATACATTGAGACATCTAACCCAGAGCCATTGAGTTTCACTGTTGCCTCAAAAAACCTGTATGGTTACATTTATATTCACGACCGTGTTGGTTGCCGCAAACCACTCCTCACTGCGCTCTGGTCTGGCTGACCACTGAAACACCTGCTCTGGCCTGAGCGCTACCATTAAGCTGCAAAATGTCTCTCAAAGCCAGCGTCGGAAAGTTGACTGTGAAACCGCCAATTCCAAAGTGAATGGACTGAAAAGTATTTATTTACTTTGCCAGCCGTAATGAGCAACAAACAATAATGTTTATTATTGTGCAGCGAATCATTGCTGTGATGAAAGAATATAATGTGAAGAGGCACTACAAGTGAATCATCATTTCGAACAGTTTTCCGAGGCTCTGATGAACGGAGGAGGAAAGTAACGGACTGTTGGCATGTTTTCAATGAGGGCAGTGTACCCTTCGGTAGCTTTGCACGCAACAAGAGAGAGCCATGATAGCATCTCTCGATAGCCTGGACACTAGCCAGACAGAAGAGGCCCTTTGCAGTCGGAGACTGTTAAAGACTGCATGCTTGCAGTTATTGATGAAATGATTGTCGTGAAAAAGTGAAGGCAAAGCGTCACTTCGTCCATTAAAAAAGTGCCTCTCTGGACACATCAACTCTCCGCAGACTGGAGCTACTGGCAGCGGATGTCGAAGGAAGCTTTTGGAAACCTTGAGCAGAGTTTATGTCTATCTCTGTGGATGAATCGACTGACTGTACCGACATGGCCCAGCTGTGCATATATGTGAGGTTTTATGATGGAGTTCGGGAGGAACTACTGAGGCTCGTTCGCTGGAGGACACACTACAGGTGAAGTGATTTTCAAAAGATTGTCACGTTTTTACAACTGTATTTACAAAAAGTCTGTTTGTTTGTTACGGATGGAGCTCCTGCTATGACCGGGAGAGTGAAAAGGGCTGGTGGCCAGGTTGGCCGTAGCCCGCATATGCCGTTTTACACTGCATCATTCATCAGGCTGTACTGAGCGTAGCTCAGCGATCTGAAGAACAACATGGACACTGTTATGAACATTGTGAATTTGATCCGCTCAACCTCCAGCCTTCAACATCGCCTCTTCCGTATGTTGCTTGCTGACGCATCTGCAGAGCACACTGACTTGCTGGTTCATCGTGATGTCCAGGTGACTCAGCAAGAAAGGATGGAGCGTTTCTGTGAACTCCATGGGAGATTTTGTCTTCCTTCATGCGTGTAAACACAAAGCGGCAGCACACTTCTTCGAGCGCATGTTGGATGAACAGTGTATGGCAGAAGTCCACTTTCTTTGTGACATTTTTGGACACTTGAACACTTTGAATCTGGAAGTTCAGGGCGGAAAAGTCTATCGCTGATTTGGTTGAGAGGCTGTGCGCCTTCAAAACAAAGTTAACGATTTTCACGTCAGACCTAATGTCAGGAAGGTTGCTGCACTTCTCACAACTCTGTGCATTCATGAGTGCAGCACCTGGGGCACACGTAACGCCAGTCATGACAAACTTTATGAGAAATCTGACTGATAACTTCACTGAGAGATTCCAAGGCTTCAGTATTCCTATTGAGGTACTGCAGTTTGCTCCATCAAACCTGAGGCAGACTTCTGTGTAAAAGCAAAAGAGGTAATGTCTTGCATTGAGAGCCTTCTTCAGATGGAAATGGTTGATGTCCAGTCCTCATTTGCTTAGCAGCACTTGCTGTCTGAGGGTGCAGTAATTTTGGTGTAATGTTGAATTAGACAATTTAGTAAAGCAATATAAATTAGGTTTACTAATAATAACTTCATGCATGTTGTTATGGAATGTGTTATTGTTTAATAATTTACAATATTGTTTGGTCAATGTCTGTGGATTATTATTTAATGGATTACTGTAACTGGTAAAATGAATCTTTCTGTGTGACAAGAAACAGATCAGTGGCAGCAAGGGATCCCCTTCCCCCGGCATGGAGAGAGGACCCCTGGGGAGCCCCTGGAGGAGACCCCATTTCATGCAGTGGGCCGCATGTCAGAGGGCAAATGGTGGCCGGAGTGATGACATCATGTGGATATGCAAATCTACCAATGAGTGGATCAGGACTAATGTTTGACCTAGACAGGTTAACCAATGAGAAGGGAATATCTCCCCTGGGGCCGGGACGCCCGGGAGGTATAAAAACAGATGTTGACCAGAGAGACAAGGCTTTTGACCTTTGGATGACGGCGGAGATGCACTGCATGCAGGTTAGCTGCATGTAGGCCGTTGATCCTGTGAGAAGCCCTCAGCTGAGGATTAGATTTAGTGAGCTTGACTTCTGTTAGACAGTTAACTGCTTTGGCGGTCTGTGGACGCAGTGATTCATGCTCCCTCAGCTGAGTTATACTCTGTATCGCAACCGTTATTGACCATTGGTAATATTTTCAATTAAACACCTTTTCTTCTAATTTGGCACTGTCCAGACATTCTTTCTCGGTTCTGCACTCGAAGATTCTTGAAAACACAACAGCTACTATGTTAGCCAATACCAGTACCCCACAATCAGGAAAGTGGCGCTGCTAATACTAACAATGTTTGGATCCACCTCCAGATGTGAGTCTAGCTTTTCTCACATGAATGCAATCAAAACAAGACACGTTGCTCCATGACCAATGAAAAGCTACGAGTGTCTCAGGGTTGCCCTTACTATTTATGAGCCAAACTATGTTGAAATTGCCAAATCAAGGCAATGCAATTTTCTCACCGAGTCAAACAGGCTCAAAAACCACATAGGTCTGATAATTAAGGTAGTTGTGTAGTAGTAAAATACCTGACTGAGGCGTGATGCTATCAAACTGAACATGCACAGAATACAAATCTGTTTTATGGTTCAGCAGGCTCCCTTTTGGTTTGTCTGGAGTTTTAGTTTTTACCTTTAACAAATATGGAAATGAACCTGCTATAGGCACCTTATTTTTGGCTTGTTTGTGATAATATCATGAGTCGGCCCATTTTTTGTTGATCTGGTGGATGCTGTTTTACCAGAATTATCTGGCTATTTGTGTTTATGGATATGAACCTGCAAAGCACCTTATTTATGCTTGGAAATGTTGTTGAAGGCTTATTTACTATTATTGTGATGGATACAGTTTCAAGATGTTCAGTTTACATTATGCATTTTGGGATATGGACTGCTGTAACTACCTAATTTCTGCTTGGAATTGTTTTTGATAGTTTCCTGAACAGGCTCATTTATTGTTAATCTGATATCTGAATACTATTATACTATTTTCAAATTGTTTTCTACATGTGTGGATATGGACATGTCAGAAAAACAATGTCTCATTTTTTGTTTATGTTTTTTATGTAACTTTTGCACTTCTGTATCAAAGCTTGATAGCCTTCCTGTGTTTTGGAATGGTATTACAGTCTGTAACTGATTATATAAAGTGGAAGAAAAGAGATGCGTGTGTGACTGTTTACCTGTGGAAATATACATTACTGTTTTTTAAAATTTTCATTTTTAGCCATTATTTAATCAATATTCTGTGCGGCCCTCACACCCCCCGTGATTTTCTTATTCGGCCCACTTGCTACTGAAGTTGAATAGCCCTGGTCTAACAAGACCAGTACATAGATGAATCCTTTATCTGATGCTATTAGGAGGTCAATAAGTGTGTCCATATCAGTGTGTGTATGAAATAAGTTTGTCCATATTCGTGTGTATGGAATAAGTGTGTGTCGCCGTGGGAAAGGCGCTCACCTCAGGGGCTGGATGATGACGTTGCCGTGACGTCCCGATCCAGGAACTGATTAATTGAAGACTCAGAAACAAGTGATGTAGTCAAACGGTAATGCAGTCGATGTTTATTTAACACAAGATAAAAATAAAAAGGTTAACAGCTAAATAAGTAAAACTCGAGCTGATGAGCACAGTGTTTTTCTAAAGAGTGATGGATCAATATCTGAACGTCTGTATCCGTCTAGAAGGATCTATTCGAAGACGTCTATTCCTTCTTTTTATGGACATTTTGCTCAAATTGTTTAAAATAGATTTTTACGGACACTCTGGACTCGCACACCTCTCACACATGATTACAAGACTTTGTGATACAGCATGTACCAAGGAATGACATCGTAGTACACATTACATCAGTTACATACATCACACACAGATTATATTGCAGAGTACGCCACTACATCGGGACTCCACCACAAGTTAGCCGCTCCCGGTATGCGGTCTGCAGCGTAAAGACACCTTAATCCTAGAGTGCTTTAATATAAGAAATAAAATATCCGTTTCATAGAAACGCATCGTCTACGAGACCAGTGGAAATACTCACAGTATCGATCGATATGGCAGTAGCAATATTTACAATGAGATGAACCGTAGGACAACAGCACCCTGTCGACCACACGTAACAGCACCAGCACACAGCTTGAACTCTTCTTTGAGGCCCACTGGGTCGTCTGGCTGGCAGCTCTCAACCAAATGTCCTCAGGTGTAGGTTCATCTGCAGGCAGGGTCACGGGCGTCACCTGCATGGATCCTGGGGATGGGGAGAGAGAGAAAGAAAGAGAGAGAGACGTACGAAACACATTCTATCCTGTGTGGACTCTCTTGTGTTTGGTCAGAGTTACTTTACTTGCAAAACTTTCCCCACAAACATCACAACTGAATGGTTTCTCTCCTGTGTGGACTCTCATGTGTTGCTTCAGATTTTCCTGCTGTGTGAATCTTTTCCCACAAACATCACAATTAAATGGTTTCTCTCCTGTGTGGACTCTCATGTGTTTCTTCAGATCTCCCTGTTGTCTACATCTTTTCCCACAAACATCACAACTGAATGGTTTCTCTCCTGTGTGGACTCTCATGTGTTGCTTCAGATTTTCCTGCTGTGTGAATCTTTTCCCACAATCATCACAACTGAATGGTTTCTCTCCTGTGTGGACTCTCATGTGTTGCTTCAGATTTTCCTGCTGTGTGAATCTTTTCCCACAAACATCACAATTAAATGGTTTCTCTCCTGTGTGAACTCTCATGTGTTTCTTCAGATCTCCCTGTTGTCTACATCTTTTCCCACAATCATCACAACTGAATGGTTTCTCTCCTGTGTGGACTCTCATGTGTTTCTTCAAATCTCCCTGTTGTCTACATCTTTTCCCACAATCATCACAACTGAATGGTTTCTCTCCTGTGTGGACACTCATGTGTGTCGTCAGACTTCCCTGTTGTGTAAATCTTTTCCCACAATCATCACAACTGTATGGTTTCTCTCCTGTGTGGACTCTCATGTGTGTCTTCAGACTTCCCTGGTGTGTAAATCTTTTCCCACACTCATCACACCTGAATGCTTTCTCTCTCATGAGCTCTTTTGATCTTGATTCATTGGATTTGTTGCCAGTGTTACATCCCACATGACTCACAAGAGCTTCCTTATATTTCAGGGCAAGTGCAGCAGACTCAGGTGCCCTGTGCTCCTTCCAGACATTGTCCCTGTCTTCACTTTCAGGTCCAGAATCTGACAAAGCTTCTTGCCAATCACCACAACTGACCTCAGTCTCAGAAGAGTCTGACACCTCTTCATCATCAGCATTTGGATGTGAATGACGATGTGGATTTAGGTTCCTGTCTGGTCCTGATCCCCCACAGTCCTCTCCATCAGTTTCCGTCTGTATTGTTGTAGCTGAGCTGCAGGCGGGAGGCTCCGCCTCTTTGTTGTCCTCCGTCTGGCTTTGATGAAGCCGTGAGGTCTGAGGTTTGTCATCTTCACTCTTCACAGGAACAGCAGTGGATAAGAACTTGGTGATATCGGCCTCCTCCAGCACAATGAGCTCTAGACGGGTCCAGAGATCCTGCAGCCCTTCTTTATGAGGAGGCCTGCCCTTTTATGTGGAGGGCCCGGCCTCTTTTATGTGGAGGGGCCCGGCTCCTCTTTATGAGGAGGCTCGGCTCCTCTTTTATTTGAAGGGGCTCTGGGTCCTCTTGGTCCTGGTCCTCAGGGGGGACATCTGGTTTAATCCAAACCAGCTGCTGGACATCTGCAGGGAGCACATTATGAACAACAGTGACTTCAGACTGACATCAACTTTCATTACTGACTAAATGTGTATTTGTTGCTCTTCATGTACAAACACAGAAATACCAAACAATAACATTTGTAAGCAGCGGGGCCCTATTTCTCGTACGTGGCTCAACAAAGTCGATCAAATGTCCTATTTTCCCGCTTAATTTAACGAGATGATTGACATCAGGCTCTCTCTGCGTCTAAAAGGCTGATCCGCCCTCAAACTGTCTCGTTAATTCTAACCAGACGTCAGTCCTCAGGATGATTGCCCGTCCGACATCAAAAGGGGGAAGCGTCGATCACAGAAACATTGATTTTATAACGGCACAAAGTCAAATAAACTCAAAGGACGAAATAACCACTATTTCTGCTCTATACTTGTGGAAATCACACAAACGTGGAAACATCAAACTACTCGACGCGTTTGGTGTGAACATAAGTGTTAAATATATCGGCTAATTTTAAGTGCCTCATCACCCCATCATATAACCATCTCTACTCTTCCAGAACAAGTAGAGAATATAAATGTGTGCAAACTTGTATGTGGAGATGATCATACAGAACAGGAGTTTGAATATGTGTGTGAGAATGTGTGTGTGAATGTGTGTGTGGGCCAGGGATCGTAATGAACACATCCAGAAGTTTAAGTGCTAAATAAACTTTATGAACAGCTCGGCATACAGCGGCTTTCCTGATGTTCTGCATCACCGACCACACTAGACCACACTGGACCACACTGGACCACACTATATTACTTTACATGTCATTGAGTAGATGCTTTTATCCAACGCAACTTACAATGAGTGCATCAACCAAGAGTACAAACTAAGAACAACAAGAACACAGAAAGTAACATTTCTTCAAGAAAGTCGAAGTACAAAAGTACCAGAAGTATGAGCCACTGAAGTGCTAATCTGTGTTTTAATCCAGATATAATCGGAAAAGATGTGTTTTTAGTTTCTGGCAGAAGCTGGAGAGACTTCCTGCTGTCCTGATGTCAGTGGGGAGCTCGTTCCACCAATGAGGAGCCAGGACAGCAAACAGTCTGGATGTAGAGTGATGAGCTCGAGGTGCAGGAGGCACAAGTCGGTTGGCTGTTGCCGAGCGGAGCGAACGTGATGAGGTGTACGGTGTGACCACATCCAGGATGTAGACGGGGCCCGATCCGTTCAGAGCACGGTACGCCAGAACCAATGTTGTGAAGCGGATGCTGCTCCACCGGTAACCATGAAGAGAGGGGAAACGAGAGGATCAGTTGGGTGTCATCAGCATGGCTATGGTAGGAGAAGCCAATGACAGAGCCGAGAGAATGAGTGTACAGAGAGAAGAGGAGGGGACCCAGGACGGAGCCTTGAGGAACCCCATAGTGAGAGGAAGAGGATCAGACACAGATCCTCTCCAAGGTACCCGGTAAGTGTGGTCGTTGAGGTAGGAAGAGAAGAGGGAGAGTGCAGAGCCTGAGATACCAGGACCTGAAGGGAAGAGATAAGGATCTGGTGGTTCACGGTGTCAAATGCTGCAGAAAGGTCTAGAAGGATAAGGACAGAGGAGAGAGAGGCTGCTCTAGCAGAGTGAAGGATAAGGACAGAGGAGAGAGAGGCTGCTCTAGCAGAGTGAAGGATAAGGACAGAGGAGAGAGAGGCTGCTCTAGCAGAGTGAAGGATAATGACAGAGGAGAGAGGCTGCTCTAGCAGAGTGAAGGATAAGGACAGAGGAGAGAGAGGCTGCTCTAGCAGAGTGAAGGATAAGGACAGAGGAGAGAGGCTGCTCGCAGAGGAAGGATAAGGACAGAGAGAGAGAGGCTGTCAGAGTGAAGGATGGAAGGACAGAGAGAGGCTGCTCTAGCAGAGTGAAGGATAAGGACAGAGGAGAGAGAGGTTGCTCTAGCAGAGTGAAGTATAAGGACAGAGAGAGGCTGCTCTAGCAGAGTGAAGGATAAGGACAGAGAGGCTGCCTAGCAGAGTGAAGGATAAGGACAGAGAGAGAGGCTGCTCTAGCAGAGTGAAGGATAAGGACAGAGAGAGAGAGGGCTGCTCTAGCAGAGTGAAGGATAAGGACAGAGGAGAGAGAGGATGCTCTAGCAGAGGGAAGGATAAGGACAGGAGAGAGAGGCTGCTCTAGCAGAGTGAAGGATAAGGACAGAGGAGAGAGAGGCTGCTCTAGCAGAGTGAAGGACAAGGACAGAGGAGAGAGAGGCTGCTCTAGCAGAGTGAAGGATAAGGACAGAGGAGAGAGAGGCTGCTCTAGCTGAGTGAAGGATAAGGACAGAGGAGAGAGAGGCTGCTCTAGCAGAGTGAAGGATAAGGACAGAGGAGAGAGAGGCTGCTCTAGCAGAGTGAAGGATAAGGACAGAGGAGAGAGAGGCTGCTCTAGCAGAGTGAAGCTGCTCAGACAGCAAGGAGGCCAGTCTCTGTTGAGTGGCCTTGAATCCAGACTGGTGAGGGTCAAGAAGGTCGTTGCCATGGAGACAGGAGGACACTTGGGTGAAGATAGCTCGCTCCAGAGTTTTGGAAAGAAAAGGAGGAAGAGAGACCGGTCTGTAGTTGCTGACTTCAGACGGGTCGAGGTGGTTTCTTCAGGAGAGGGTTGACTCTCGCCTCCTTCAGAGAGTTGGGGAAACAGCCAGTTGAGAGGGAGCTGTTAATAAGATGGGTGATTAAGGTCAGAAGGTCAGGAGCAACAGTCTGGAGGATGGGAGACGGGACGGGGTCAAGGGGGCAGGTGGTCGGTCGGGCGGAGGTCACCAAGCTAAGAACTTGATTACGAGACTAGGGGGTGAAAGAGGAAAGAGAGGGGGATGAAGAAGAAGTCGGTGGAGTGATAGAAGATGGGTTAGTAAAGGAGGAGCGTATGTCGTCTTCTCGTTTGTAAAGTAGTCACAAAGTGGCAGAAGGGTGGAAGGAGGAGGGGGGCAGGGGGGTCAAGGAGGTTGGAGAAGATAGAGACGAGTTCTTTGGGGTGAGAGAAAGAAGACTGAATGTTGGTGAGGAAGAAAGAGCTTTTGGCTGCAGAGGCAGAGAAGGAGGAGAGGAGAGATTGAGAGGAGAGCAGGTCGTCAGCTTGATTAGATTATCGCCATTTCCTTTCCGTCACTCGCCATGTGGCTCGAGATCACCGAGTCAGACGACCACGGAGAGGAGAGGGTTTGGGAACCGGTCGAGTCTTAAGAGGACAAAGAGAATCGAGAGGAGAGACAGAGTAGAGAGAGAGTGGTACCACAATGTACATTACTATAGAACAATGAACATTACTATAGAACAATGTACATTACTATAAAACAATGAACATTACTATAGAACAATGAACATTACTATAAAACAATGAACATTACTATAGAACAATGACCATTACTATAGAACAATGTACATTACTGTAAAACAATGAACATTACTATAAAACAATGTACATTACAATAAAACAATGTACATCACGGAGTTCCACAAGGTTCTGTGCTTGGACCAATTTTATTTACCTTATACATGCTTCCTTTGGGCAATATTATCAGGAAACACTCCATAAACTTTCATTGTTATGCAGATGATACTCAACTATATTTATCGATAAAACCAGAGGAGAGCAACCAACTCGGTAAAATTCAAGCATGTCTTAAAGACATAAAAACATGGATGACCTGCAACTTCTTGATGTTAAACTCAGACAAAACCGAAGTAATTTTAATCGGCCCTGAGCACCTCAGAGATCAATTATCTGGTGATGTGGATTCTGTAGACGGCATTGCCCTGGCATCCAACACCACTGGAAAGAATCTTGGCGTTATCTTTGATCGGGACTTGTCCTTTAACTCCCACGTAAAGCAAATCTCAAGGACTGCATTCTTTCATCTATGCAATATTTTTAAAATCAGACACATGCCAAAAAGATGCTGAAAAACTGGTTCACGCGTTCGTTACTTCGAGACTGGATGACTGCAACTCCTTATTATCAGGCTGCTCTAATAAGTCTCTTAGGACCCTCCAGTTGATCCAGTTCTTCTTCTTTGGCTCTCTTCGAAGGCGGTCGCATTTTCTCTCCCTCTCCTCCCCATGACCTTCCCTTCCCTGCTTGGCTCCTATCGTCATGTCTTGTCTTGTTTTATACTTGAGAGACTCTCTCCTCATCGCTCTTCGAACTAAAAACCAAAATAAATAAAATTGGTCCAAGCACAGAACCTTGTGGAACTCCGTGACTAACGTTGGTGGTTATCGAGGCGTCATCGCTTACAAATACAAACTGAGATCGATCTGATAAATAGGATTTAAAGCAAATTAGTGCCGTGCCTGAAATGCCAATCGACTGCTCCAGTCTCTGTAACAGGATGTCATGGTCAATGGTGTCGAACAAGACCAGTACAGAGATGAATCCTTTATCTGATGCTATTGGGAGGTAAATAGGCGTGTCCATATTATTGTATGTATGGAATAAGTGTGTTCATATCAGTGTGTGTCGCCGTGGGAATGGCGCTCACCTCAGGGGCTGGATGATGACGTTGCCGTGGAGACCTCTCAGTCAGGTGACGTCCCGATCCAGGAACTGATTAATTGAAGACTCAGAAACAAGTGATGTAGTCAAACTGCAATGCAGTCGATGTTTATTTAACACAAGATAAAAAAAATAAAAAGGTTAACAGCTAAATAAGTCAAACTCGAGCTGATGAGCAACGTGTTTTTCCAAAGAGTGAAGGATCAATATCTGAACGTCCGTATCCGTCTAGAAGGATCTATTCGAAGACCTCTATTCCTTCTTTTTATGGACATTTTGCTCATTGTTTTAAATAGATTTTTACAGACACTCTGGACTCGCACACCTCTCACACGTTATTACAAAAC